>NC_068363.1:15158788-15213788 GCF_020536995.1 Dreissena polymorpha | reverse complement strand
CGTTTTAGGTATATAAAATTGCACATTCTATTTAGAGCCAACTATCTTTTATTCTAAACATGAAAACATTTCTTTTGCCTCATTTGGTTTACTCTGTTCAGTCACTCAGTATAAATATTTGAAAAAAATATGTGTGCAAAATTCAATACAAAATTTAAATGTACGCGCAACTGAACCAGTAATATTTAAAACACATATTGTTAAAAATAATCATGTTACATGGAGCAGCATTAATAACATTCTCATAACGCCATTTACCGACTAGAACATTTACACTATATGTACAATAAATAGGTATGTGAAGTTGGCTGTTAGATGTTAGCTGTTCATCAGATGTTTAAAACAGAAATGCACAGCTGTGCATTGGGTGTTAATCAGATGTTTAAAACAGAAATGCACAGCTGTGCATTGGGTGTTAATCAGATGTTTAAAACAGAAATGCACAGCTGTGCATTGGGTGTTAATCAGATGTTTAAAACAGAAATGCACAGCTGTGCATTGGGTGTTAATCAGATGTTTAAAACAGAAATGCACAGCTGTGCATTGGGTGTTAATCAGATGTTTAAAACAGAAATGCACAGCTATGCATTGGGTGTTAATCAGATGTTTAAAACAGAAATGCACAGCTGTACATTGGGTGTTAATCAGATGTTTAAAGTAGAAATGTACAGCTGTGCATAGGATGTCCGTCGGATGTTTAAAATACAAATGCACAGCTGTGCATTGGGTGTTCATCAGATATTTAAAAAAGAAATTCACAGCTGTGCATTGGGTGTTCGTCAGATGTTTAAATAAATTAGAAATGCATAGCTGTGCATTAGGTGTTCGTCAGATGTTTACAATTTAAATACACAGCTGTGCATTGGGTGTTCATCAGATGTTTAATATATAAATGAATAGCTGTGCATTGGGTGTTCGCCAGAAGTTACAATAGAAACGCAAAGCTGTGCATTGGATATTCGTCATATGTTTAAAATACAAATGTACAGCTGTGCATTGGGTGTTCATCAGATGTTTAAAACAGAAATGCACAGCGGTGCATAGGGTGTTAATCAGATGTTAAAATAGAAATGCACATCTGTGTATTGGGTGTTCGTCAGATGTTTAAACTACAAATGCACAGCTGTGCATTGAATGTTCGTCAGATGTTCAAAATACAATTACACAGCTATGCATAGGGTGTTCATCAGATGTTTAATATATAAATGAATAGCTGTACATTGGATGTTCGTCAGATGTTTAAAAAAGAAATGCATAGCTGTGTATTGGGTGTCCGTCAGATGTTTAATATATAAATGCATAGCGGTGCATTGGGTGTTTATCAGATGTTTAAAATAGAAATACATAGCTGTGCATTGGGTGTCCGTCAGATGTTAAAATAGAAACGCAAAGTTGTGCATTGGGTGTTCGTCAGATGTTTAAAATTTAAATGCACAGCTGTGCATTGGGTGTTCGTCAGATGTTTAAAACAGATATGCACAGCTGTGCATGGGGTGTCCTTTAGATGTTTAAAATAGAAATGCATAGCTGCGCATCGGGTGTTCATCAGATGTTTAAAAAAGAAATGCACAGCTGTGCATAAGGTCTTCGTCAGATGTTTAAATTAGAAATGCATAGCTGTGCATTGTGTGTTCTTCAGATGTTTACAATTTAAATGCACAGCTATGCATTGGGTGTTCATCAGATGTTTAATATATAAATGCATAGCTGCACATCGGGTGTACGGCAGAAGTTTAAAGTAGAAATGCACAGCTGTGCATTGGGTGTTAATCAGATGTTTAAAATAGAAATGTACAGCTGTGCATTGGATGTTCGTCGGATGTTTAAAATACAAATGCACAGCTGTGCATTGGGTGTTCATCAGATATTTAAAAAAGAAATGCACAGCTGTGCATTGGGTGTTCGTCAGATGTTTAAATTAGAATTGCATACCTGTGAATTGGGTGTTCGTCAGATGTTTACAATTTAAATGCACAGCTGTGCATTGGGTGTTCATCAAATGTTTAATATATTAATGCATAGCTGTGCATTGTGTGTTCGTCATATGTTTAATATATAAATGCATAGCTGTGCATTAGGTGTTTGTCAGATGTTTAAAATAGAAATGCACAGCTATGCATAGGGTGTTAATCAGATGTTTAAAACAGAAATGCACAGCTGTGTATTGGGTGTTAATCAGATGTTTAAATTAGAAATGCATAGCTATGCATTCTTTTTTAAACATCTGACGAACATCCAATGCACAGCTGTGCATCTGTATTTTAACATCTGACGAACATCTAATGCACAGAAGTGCATTTCTATTTTTAACATCTGATTAACACCCAATGCACAGCTGTGCATCTCTATTTTAATCTGCCGAACCCCCGATGCACAGCTATTTATTTCTTTTTTAAACATCTAAAGGACACCCAATGCACAGCTGTGCATATCTGTTTTAAACATCTGCCGAACATCCAATTCGCAGCTGTGTATTTCTATTTTAAACATCTGATGAACACCCAATGCACAGCTGTGCATTTGTATTTTAAACATCTGATGAACACCCAATGCACAGCTGTGCATTTAAATTGTAAACATCTGACGAACACCCAATTCACAGCTATGCATTTCTAATTTAAACATCTGACGAACACCCAATGCACAGCTGTGCATGTTTTTTTAAATATCTGATAAACACCCAATGCACAGCTTTGCATTGGTATTTTAAACATCCGACGAGCATCAAATGCAGAGCTGTACATTTCTATTTTGAACATCTGATTAACACCCAATGCACCGCTGTGCATCTGTATTTTAACATCTGACGAACATCTAATGCACATTTTAAATGCAATATCAAATCATTTAACCAGTTTGTCATGCTTTAAGAGATGACACATGTTAATATGAGTTGATTTGCTGTGATCAGCTACTGCGACCAAAATACCTAAACATTCAATAATTGCTAAGTGGTATTTTAATGATCGACCATCTCATAATATATCCCATTGCTCATAATATCCGAATTGTGGAAAATATGTAATCTGTTTACCGTGACATTAAATATCTAGTGAAAACAAAAATAACCACTGGAAAATATATAAGGTACACTTAATACATCATGCTCATTAAACGTTGGCAAACTATGTCTTGTGCGTAAACAAATCACATGGAGGTAGCCACATGCATGAATTAAAACGTAATAAATACCGTGAAAGTAAGTTTTATTTCAATTTAAATGCATGAGTTAATTGCTATTGGTCTTAATTGTCATTCGAATACGGGACCTTCATTAGCTCTTCAAGCTCGCTACCACTATCAATTAGGCTTTTAAAGTTAATTATATTTTTTAACGCAACGTTAGTAATAGACGTATTGTGTAACAGTATATATCAAACAAGACGGATAGCTACTGCGTGGAGATATTCAAGTACAAGGTTACAAACGCTTAATGATGCTACCCATTGCGAATGCATTTTATTCAAGGCCAACATACATTTTAACATGTGCAAAACCAAGTGCCTTTCATATGAAAACCGTTTATTGAATTTAAATCGCAATACAATACACACCAACGTATATGATTTCCGAAAACGTTAGGAAATTTGTTCATTTTCTTTAAATGTCTTTGCATGCCGTTTTTTACGAACATATTGCCATATATTTGTTGTCGGCTTGAAATCGACACTTGAACGTCAATTATAATATAAATGAGCTTGAGCCATAGGTCCTGTTGAGAGAATGATTGTGTTCAGCATTAACGATATGTTAAATAACAGAGCATACGTGCTAAGCACAGTGAGAAAGTTTGTCGCTCGCAAGCCAACACCAGGTCTCTGCATCGTCATCGTCTGTCTCGTGACAAACCCATCAATGTAGCTTATGCTTCACGTGTATTAACGTTATTTAATGAAAATCCGAATATATCTTTTATTTATTTATCAAGCTTTAAAACATGTATTTTTGTATCAATTTGCTACATATTACAACAATTGTGCATCGATGGGTATTCTTAGTCAACATTGTGACACGCTCTATTAATTTGCAATGCTGATGACATTTCAAACTACATACGCAGTATGTAATTGATATATCACCATGCTTACCACAACCTTTTTTATTCGGGTATTTGTAACGCAAAACGCTAATTGTAAGTCGTTGCAATCATTTATATTTCTATGATTGTTAGATCACTTTCTCAAAAATGGGACAGATGAAAATATGATTAAATTCATATGTTTCACATTTAAGTGCGATATCTGTGAAGGAAATGTAATAAAGCGGCTATATGATTACTATTTTTTGCAAATGAATAACATTTCGATGTAATCTTGTTTCAAATTTCAAGTTGATTTCAAACGCATGTCTCAGAGTATGCTATTTATGACATATAAGGCGACGTCTTGGCTGCCGAACACATGCGCTCGCCTAAAACCAAACCTAAATTACATTATCCGATCCACTGGTTTGTGTCTGTTTTATAGCCACCCATGATTACAATGTCATATTCACGCGAACATGCTATTTTTGCTTATTTGGTGAACCATATGACATTTCCATTTCTTTTCAATTTAACTGTAAAGAGATGATAACTGGTATTGACAAGATGGCGAATTGGATGACGAATATTCCTTTATTGGCATTTATTGAACATTAATTTATGATTAATATGTTAATGCAATCAATTACAATCTATTAACAACAGGCCCACACACCTGAGCCGCTTATGTGCTGTTCACATAGCCATCTCAGCTGAGATGTAAAAAAAAGTTCTGAGTCAGTTTGGTGATGATTTGGCAAAACATGTGCCCTCTACATTCACGTTTTTCAACGATCTGGCGCTAAGATATTTGAACTTGGCAAATATATAATTTAATCAATTTATGAGCAAATTCGATGGTTATTTTGCATAACAAGTGAGTGCTCGAGTGTTAACAAGATTTTGGTAAGTCATATAAAAAAAGTTGTTCAAACTCTTGCAGTCATGTTTTTGTCCGCTCCAATTTTGAACTCGGCGAATATATCATTAAATGAGATACTTTTCTTGAAGTTTTCACTTGTACAAAAACAACTTACTATAATAATAGGGTCAAGATCTGAATATATTTAATAGAGGACCACTTTATTATGTAGTATTTCAAAGACCAAGCGTCTTCACCTGGTGGTTTTCATAGAAGATGAATGTTTAACCATTTACAGATATAAGGAAAACAAGTTATCGACAGGGCTGGGTCAATTGTGACACAGGAGCATGATTTGAACAAACATGATAGATATTTACAATAATTTAATCGAAACAAATACCAATGTGCGGTTTAAAGTGAAAAGATTTGTAGAGGTTTTCACTACAAGACTACAATACGATTTAAATGCCACGTATTAAAACTCTTGGCTACTTGGTACCAATTAGTTTAGTGGAATTTAGTCTTGAGTAGAAAACTGTGTTTTAGCTGTCAACAGAGATCGTATCCCACTGGCATCAAATGCAATACCACCCTAGATATGCATGTAAGATACTTACAAACAAAAATTACATCAAACTATCTCCATCAAAATCAAAGTTATTGAGTGGAAAATGTGTATCTATTTTTAGTAACTGCATTGAACTTGATCACAATAGACCCAAATATTAAACCCATACAGATCTGCAGGTTTGCTATATACACAGACAATTAAACAAGAACATCTTCGTCCAAATGGAAGTAATTGAGATTAAACTATTTTTCTTTTTCAGCTATAGTGACCTTTATCAACTTGCCACAAAAGCATACCTTCGCTAGATCCGCATTAAACCTAACTTGACACACAGTATAAGCACAATGTCCTTTCGTTACTGAATGTATTGATCGAAAACTTTAATCTTCTTTTAGCCACGACGACCTTGACCCCTTGGCCCTCAATGTAAGCCATGCTAAGTATGCAGGTCACATAGGAATAGGAGTTGTCGCATGAAAAATACATAAGTTGTATAAGTACAATAGGATGATTCGGTTGAATTGCAGGTGAGATGGTATTGGCTTTGATCGCTTACCTCGCCTGCTGATCCCGAAAGACATGTGGGACGTTTCGAAGCGATGCATAAGCTACACATATGTACGTTTTGCAGTAAGGCAATAATTCATATTTCATCTTGCAAGCAAATTCTTAACCTGATTGTTAAGTACAGAAGAGCGCATAATGCCGCCTCATGGCTCGTTACAGTCATAAGTGTTTGTTAGTGACTGTTTATATTGACCCTTAACAAATATGTGAATCTTTATTTTACTATTTAAATAGATAACAAGATGTAGAATTATTAATCGGAAATATTAACCTGATTTTTGATGTACAAAAGGAGCGTAAGTCTACTAACTACAAGTCAAAATTATGGGCCTTTGTCAGTGACCTTGAATGATTACCCTGTAAACAAATGTGAACTTTTAATAAATATCGGTAGCAATTACAAATGTGTACACTTGTTTACTGCTAACTTTAATCTGAATTTCAACATGAACCCAACCCTTAATCTGATTTTGCTATGTAAAACAGGGAGGAGGGGACATAATTCAGCTAAATTACTGCCTGTCCAAAGTATTTTTTCTTAGTTAGTTACTAATTATAATGACCCAGGACACATACTTCCAATTGTGATTTCTGTATATGCAATATATTCTTTACTAGCTTAACATAGAACTGTATTTCTATTGTTATAGCGATACAAATAATTGAGAAACAATCCAAAAAAATAATACTAAATTTAGAGAGCTAGAAGCGTCACATACACGTGAAGGTACGAGCCTCAATCGGTTCACGTTCTAACATGACCGGTTGCCTACCCAACAGCTAGTTTAATCGAATGGGTTTCGATTAATTGCCTTCCTTCCAAGCGCACGGCATAAAGGACACGAAACCTGAGGGAAGTTGTTCATCAGTAAACGGGTCTAATGCTTTCTGGCCCTAAACTAACAAGGTGTTTACGATAATAATCATGCTGGTCTTCAGGTAATATATTTACACAATAATAATCAAACTATGTACTATCGTTCAGTCGTGATTAACGATAACTTTAACGTGCTAACGATGTACTTATTCGTGATGACGAAATTACTAGCTCACGTTATCGACTAATTTTGAACAAGATAAGTAACTCGTGGTAACGCCAAGTCTTGTTAACTATTTATCAACTTAATTAAATTATTCTTTGGGGACGAGATAACTCATGTTCGACAACGACAAAATCAATAAATCAAACTAAATTATTTTAAATTGAAAAATCGTGGAACAACATATATTCAAAAAGAAACATGGTACAACCGTTCCTTTGTATGGTTAAGACATCAATAGCACAATGGTTTACTATGAGCAGTATTCGTTAACAACACTTATTACCTAACGGAACAATTGCACTATTATACGGACTAATTGTCTTATACGTTTTATAAAGCCCGAATGACAAGTTGTAATGCAAAAACGTGTGTTCTCTAGGGTCACAAGATCGAATCCAGGTGAGGCCGACATTGTTTATGCTTTTTAACATTTATAGATTATTTAAGATTATAATAAATATAATGTATATGTTAGTAAAAATATGCTTTGATATACTGACAAATAGAAAATTAAGTATAGTTTCCAAGTTTTGTATTTCGGGCTATATTAGCCCAATCGGTGTGTAACAATAAACATTCAACTATAAAAGAAAGTTTTAAAACTACTTAAGTAATTTAATGTTGGCGGTTGAGTAGAACGGTAAGTAAGCAAGCCGTGTCTTTAAACTAGGTAGGCCACTCGTTAAGTGATAGTTTATGGGAATAATAAGCGTTAATTTAACTGTCTTACTGTTTAACAGACTAGTAAATAAAAGCAAATGTTAATGCTTTTAAAAACATCCTATAACACAACAAAAATCTTAAATTTGAGATTCATGATTATTTTAATAATGGCAATGCTGGTAACTTTAACGACATTCTCTTTATTCAGGAATCTCCCCAAGGCCTATATGCATTGGTTGCTATATTTGCCTGGTGTGCCGCTTTAAGAACAAGTCAAGTTTTTTCGAAGGACATAATGAAATATTTTCATTATTAGTTGTTGTAAAATTTAGCATTGACAAACAGAGGCTCTGTTCTCGTATTTTAAACTCATTCACGGGGATGTTTCTTTTTTTTTAATTCTGATCTATGATTGTAATGTTATCATTGTTTGAAGACAAGCATCGTCTTGCTATGTTTGGCTGTAAACATATATATTACCTGAGTTGTGGCACAAAGCAGCATTTGAACAATATCTCACTGAAACAAAATGTAGCTAAAATACCAGCTCTGATTCATACTAGAATAAAAATTGACAATGTCGATGAATTGTTTAGAGGGTCTAAAAATAAAATGCCTTCGTATAAGCAGAATAAAACGAGACATTGTATTCTTGTGTTTATGTTGTTTTGTATTGTGCGGTTTTGTACTGTTTAGGCCATTGGTCACTTGCCTTAAATAAAGGACCAACTTATTGTATATAATGAGAATGCAAAACTGCTCCACCAGCTGAAGTTTCACTTCTTTATATTGTGTTCTCGATCTGAAGACTTACCCGAAATTGCATTTATTTATAACTAGAATTGAATTACTACACTTTGAGCTCCTACCTGAGATGCAATTGCAAGGCTTACACATCATCTCCATCTTTAATTTGTTTGGTAAAGTTGACAGATAAGGTACAATTACAGTAAGTTACAAGTGAAAGGGAGACAATCCAATTACAAATATTAAGTCTTCAACCATTACACAAACACGATGTTTATTACAGAACGTGCTACCTAAAACAATAAAACAACAAATTACCCTCTCTTGTTAAAACTCGATGCCACGTACCCTTCTCATATAATATTAAAAACAACCTAGACATCTAAAAATTAATGCTCACAATGCGTTCATTGATCATGCCAATAAGTTGTAAATATTTAATTTAAGCTTTTTGTATAACATATTTTTAAACTTCAATACATTTCAGATACGGAGTTACCTTCCTTGTTTCAAACTTGATCACAATCAAATGAAGGCGATGGCATTTGCGAAACTACCCATTCAGAGACTCCCTCCCCAATCCCTCCCTCCCTCGCTCCTTCCCCCCCCCCCCCCCCCCTCCCCTAAGATAAACTTTCTATCGCGTTGTTATCGGATACGTTGTTTAAATGCATCGATCTATCGTGAGTTATGATCGATTTTCCAAAAGAATAATCCTTTATTGTATAAAGCAGATGGATTTTATTATTGTATTGCTTCGTTGCGATGATGAATAATTTTATTTAGAGTCTGTTCATTGCCTTCACGGCAACATCACGGCAACCTGTTCATGTGAACAGGACGTTGCATTGATTTGAATGGATTTTTCGAACTTAATTGCCTGATCCAATTACATTAATCAACGTACCTACAGTATCGGTCGCATCTAAATAAGACGTATGCGTCGTTGTCCCTAAGTTGTTGGCCATTTTAATGTATCTTTCCGAAGAATTACCTGCCTCATTTTTAAAATGTAATCGGCTCCATCTGAAACCAAGTCTCTACTCCATTCTGCATCCACGACTGACACACCAATATCTGCATAAGCTCTAGCTTTGTATACATTTTCCCGTTTGTTGTAACTTTGTTTCCATGTTGATGATTTTCTAAAACAAAATAACAGCACATTTGTGATTTTTATAAGAAAGAAGAAGGTACGTTCGAGTTTTTATGCAATTTCCGTTTAGCAAGAGCTTATCTGAATGTCCAATGCAAAATGTACGTTTGTCGATATTTAGATTGACCATTGTCATCAATGGTAGACGCACCATTGATATTTTTCCAGACGGCTCGAAGATTGATATAATAAGTTGGGACCCATACAACCATATCCGTTTTCAATTTCCGCCTCTGCCTGAATCTCAGTATCGGTCCTCCTCAAAGTATCGTGCCTTTAACCAAAAAAAAAACTTCAAGACTATAACGACGATCATTCTCATGATTTCCGGGGTTCGTTGGAAAGTAGGTCATGTTTATTCCAGGGTGATGCTATGATTTTCAATTACGTAACAAACAATTATGTTAATGTGTTAATGAATTAATAGAAACTTTATAGAAGCTTTATCAAATGTTTTATATGCCGTTTATTTTTTTAATAAAATGTCAAAATAATTAGAGAACAACATAAGCAAGAGTTTCGTTTTTTCCATTCATTTTTTTAACAAGCGCAAATGCATAGTAACAAATCCAAGCAACAAATCGGAAGGGCCATCACTATGAGACAATTGTACATTAAACAGATTACTACAGAGAGCTAGTCTAGCCAGTACTTTGTCAAAACATTGCCGATTAAAATGCAGTTTTCGTTGTTATGTCCAACAATACACATTTAACCATAGATTGACATATAAGACATGCGTGTTTTTGTATTTGTTCTCTTCCAAAATTCGCATGTATTCATTAAGAGGGCCGATACTACGGATAGACATGCTACGCGATAGCGTTCTTTTGATAAACATTTCAGCTGTAGCAGGTTTCGTTCATCTTCTTTTAGATTTTATTTTCATTTTTAATAAATGTATGCTTGTGCAGATGGAGTGACTTTATTTCCATCGGCATGGTTTAATGGAACCTTTTCACGTTTTGGTAAAATGACATAATAAAAAAATCAGATTCGCAAATGTTCGTTGTAGTTATGATATTTGTGAGAAAACAGTAATACTGAACATTTACAATGCTCGTAAATATCCATTATATGCATCTTTTGAAGATTTCAATACCTGAAAATTATAAAGCGTCGCAACGCGAAACGGTTAAATAATTTGGAGAAATCTGTTGTTGTGTCACTACGAGGATTGCTTATATTAAGTATAAAATACGTCGCGCACTGTATGAGCACGGATGATCGAGTGGTCTAAGCGAAAGATTTTTACTCCAGGGATCGTGGTTCGAGCCTGGTTGAGGGTTACTTTTTTTTTCTTTCTTATATAGTTTAACTGTTTTTACTGGAGCTTTTAGAGCCAATGTTTAGATTTATCATTATAAAGCATTTAATGACAAACTTTAATGCATGCCAAAATCTGTGAAAAGGTCCCTTTAAGCTTAAACATGTTAAATTGCATTTGCTCAATCACTGTTTGAAAGTAAAAGATTGACAAAGGGTTGTGGTCCCTTCTGTGCTCCATTACTCTCCTTAAGTTAGTGTCACTAAGAAGTTCGTTCTCTAATTTGTTAATGAGGATTTTATATCCCGACCTATTTTCCAAGTTAGTATTTCGCCAAACATCATTATGCGTGTAAAAGGAATAGTATTCATCCGGTTCAATTAAATTATCCAATAAATTTTCAGAATGCACACACATCACTTAATACATATATAATTCATTAACCTTGTGATGAAAAAAGCGGTCAATGTTTTAGAGGTTGTATGTTTTAAGTTGTCAATAAAGAGCATACTGGGCTTCAGCATTTGACAATCGAATTCAACCGAAGTGGCATCCATATGAGTTTATGCACTTAAGAGACCTTTGCAGTTATTGTCTAGACGTACACATATGCAATTAAATATATTTATACATTTAATAAAGAAAATTTAAGAAAAACACTTATTTCTGTCCGAAAATCTGACATAATTTAACAATATAATTACTTTGATTTGTTCTGAAAAATGATACATGTGCATCAAAACATGTAGATCATTTAGGAATGATATACAACCTTGCAGTGCTGCCACGAGTTGAACTTTTTATTTGAAAAAAAAACACAACAACAACGCACTTTTAAAACGAAATTCACGTTTTCATGTTAGATTTCTGTTACCACTTGACGGTAAATATTAAATTATATATTCTCAAAACACATCAACTGTCTTAAACGAGTGCTGTTAAATTATTAATGTCTTTCCGCATCCATTGGTCGCTTCTTTTGACAAAGGTGAAGCAGAATTTGCTTCAGAATTTCACGTCCGCGTGGATTTCCCAACATTTGGCGTATGTCCTCGCAAAACAGTGAAATGACGTCATCGCCCATAATGATGGGACTTCCTGTAAGCCACACTGGTAACTCACAACTTCTCAGCACAATGCAATAACTGCGTGCTCTGCTTTTCAAAACTTCTTGTACCATAGCAACTCTGTGTTCAAATTCTCGGGAAGGATGTCTATCTTTCAGCGCAATAACGAAGTGCTTTGAGGCTTCCATGACATCTGTTACCCCCTTAAGTAGTGTAAAGCAAGGCCGAACATCTGTTGAGTTTATGGTAACTGATATTCCGAGTAATTGTAAATGGTCTCGCAAATAACGGTAGTGATCTGTCAGCTTGTCGTCATTGTCATCGCACAACAGAAACACATCGAATTCCTCATGCATATCTTCACTGGCTGTCTCATCTCTTCTATCCACGCTGAAGTCAGTAATCTTATCAATGAACTGCAAAGCATTTTTGACTCTAACTTTGGCAACATCATATTCACCCTGTTCGAACGCTTGTAAGCAACCTTCTATATGTACCTCAATATATTCAGTCACCTCAAGTTTTTGACGACCGTCGGGTAAACACGCTATCAAATTGAATGCAAGAATTGAACCGTCATAATCGCCTAGTTTGACCTGGGTTGATATCATTCTCAGAATAACATCAAGTTTCTCCCCCGGTTCTTCCAAAATATTTAAAAGATCCTGGTAAACTTTAATTGACTTGTCACTTTGCAATTTGTCATAGAGAAATGCTAGATCGTGTTGTGTTTGTTTTGTTTGAGCCTCGCGTTTTAGTAAGCTTTTAAGTGTTGGAGCTGTAGTCCAGCACGATTCAAGGGATTGTATTTTCGCGACCAAGTCTGAAGATATTTCTAATGATCGTTTGAGGTAATGAAACATTTCTTCTTTATTATGCTCATTCCTTTTGAATTCCATGATGCAATTTGCAGCTTGTTCATATGCATTTGCTAAATGCATTAAGGAGCACTTTCCATCGTTTTTGTCAAAGATGAGTTTTTTAAATGTGTCATATGCTTCTTTTATATTCCCGATTTGTCGCATAAATAATCATTTACTGTACAAGGCAAATCTATTTGGTGATTTCAATGCCTCGTCGAAATGATGAAATATGTCTTTTATATCTCGTTTATATTGTTTCTTGTCAATTTTAAGCACCTCTTTCGGGCTTTTAATAACCTTGTACAAATGACTATTTTTTGACCTTCTGTCGTGTACCGGATTCTTGCTCTCAAATCCCTTTGTTAATATGTCTATTTCTAATTTTCTTTTTAACAACAGAGCAATGTGCTCGTGTGCCGATGACGTCTGATTGAACTTCAAAGCTCTCTGGTAAAGTTCGACTGCCCTTTGGATGTTATTGACACGTCGAAAATATTTTCCACACTTAAACAAAACGTATGCGTCATTATCACATACTTTAAGGGCCTGTTCAATATACGTGAGTGACGTGTTATCGAATTCTTTCTCATATTCTGGCAATATGTCGTTTAGTCCATTAGGAAATTCTTTTACATTTCTTTCCGCTATTAAGGTCAAGCTTCCAATTTCGGCGTAAGCCCGTGCTTTGTATACAGTAACTCTGTCGACGTTCTCATTGTTTTCACTGTTTGTGATTTTAAACAATATGTCAATAACACGCTTGTAATTCTTATCGGATAAATCAATTTCCTCTGAGGAAGTTAAATTTGACAAAGATAGCAATCGACCTTTTGCCAAAGCTAACCCAAAATTCCAAATGCAAATGCTTGTTTTCCAAGCCGACGGCGGTGCAATAAGTGTTTCAGCATCTGCTATAATCTTTTCCAAACGTGAGACCGATTTTGGTAAAATTTGGCACCCATTCTACAATAACCATATTCAATTTCAGCATGTGCTTGAAGAACACGGTGTCGTTCTTCATTTAATTTGTGTAATTTCTTGAGGATTCCTTCCACTTCACTGAACTTTTCTTCGTATTCTAAATAAAAATAAGCTTGACCCGTTAACGTTATAATGTTCCCTTCGTCAATTTCGAGAGCTCCTTCGATATGCTCATCAACCCTCGACCTATCATTTCTAAGGAAATACAGATGTGAGAGAAGATTGTGATCCCTGCTATTCTCCATAACTGTTCTTCCATTTTTATCACTACTAATTTCGTTATTTATTTTATCAATAGTGATTTTGATATCACTTTCCGTTTTCAATACAGTTTTTCTCCATTCGTTGGAATGTTTGTGAAATGATGGGTAATTGTCTAGATCGCTTTGATATTTTTTTAGTGTATCCATTTCAAAAACATAAATTAATGACCTGCAAAAAGCTTATCCTCCACAAACTTAATGTAACATAGATCTACTCGATCATTTTAAAATGCACACTGCTTAATGCATATGGTGATTTACCTTAACATATTGTCTGTGTTTTGGCAATCTTTCAGAAAAAGCCGCAATTTCATCTCTGATTAAACCTCGCGAATATAAAAGCCAAGATGAGCGTAGGTTTGCAACAAGTTTTATTTTTTCTTTATTAAAGCACCGTTAAAGTATAAATAAGCGTTTTGCGTATTTAGAAACAAAAAAAGAGAGAAATAGTTAGGCACTGAGAATCAATTGTAAGCGGGCAGACAGAATTTTGATTGTTGCAATGTCGGTTTAGGATTTGAAAATAATATTGCTTCTAAACTTGACTGTCGTTGGTCACTGTCAATTGGAGTATATCATGTATCGTGTGCTCTCTCTCTCTCGTGACATTACCTTCTTTTCAGTTGGCTATTCGTCAACAAATAATTATATTAAATATAATTTTTTAACCTTAAACAAAGCACATTTTTAGATCATAAACAAATTTGACAATTGACTAGCATTTTTATGTGATTCAATACCAATCATACAAACTAATAACAAAACTTTATAAGATAAACATTACGAATCGGACTAATTTGATTTTATGATATACAATTTGTATCCGTTTGTGTAATGGGTGTAAAAGTATTTATTTAGCATTTAATGCGCATTTACTGATTATATGTTTTAAATAATATTTTCGATGTTCTTGTTGTTTTCTAGTCACATTACAATTACCCAATATCAACACAATACCGTAAATGAGCATATTGACCACAGTGTACTAGACCACTGGATTAGGCATATTTTATAAGGGGCTGCATTTGCCCCTTCGTTTCTTTCATAAGCCGCCGATGATTTTTGAATGTTTAACCTTTACCGTCAAACTGATTTATTTCCTCTGTCAAGTACGTTATCGGGGTATTTATCAAAATACCCCATACAATTGGTAGTAGTAACAGATGTGTTAATAACAATATAACCTTAAGTTTACATTGATTTTACCAGTATTACGCAATCGCACAATATATTTGATCGCATTATCTTCTTTTTCAGAAAACCACTAGCTCGCGCACATATTGCAGTGTTTCAAAAGGCTACGACTATTTATAGTATAATAAATTGGTCTTAAAAGCATATTGAAACTTTAGTCAAGAAGGAAGGAGGAAGACTTATCTAAAAAGTGTTGTTAATTTGATATATTTCTCCTTTGTTTGTTTGAAAGCTTTTAGATTTAAAGGAGCTTTTTACGTTTGGTAAATTGACAAAATTAGAAAAAGTTGTTTCAGATTCGCACATTTTCGTTTTAGTTATGATATTTGTGAGGAAATAGTAATACTGACCATTAACCATGCTCTAAAATATCTATTATATGCATCTTTTGACGATTTGAAAACCTGAAAATTATTAAGCGTTGCAACGCGAAACGATTGAATAATTTGGATAGTTCTGTTGTTGTCGTTATATTTTGTGAAATTACGAGGATTGCTTATATAGTAAAAAAATACATCCGGTCATAGGATGAGCACGGATAGTCGAGTGGTCTAAGTGGGAGACTTTTTACTCCAGGACTCCAAGGGTCAGTGGTTCGAGCCCAGTTAGGGTTACTTTTTTTCCTTTTTTTAATTGTATTTTTTTACTGGAGATTTTTAGGTCCAATGTTTAAATTTATCAATATAATCATTTAATGACAAGCTTCAATACTTGCCAAAATCTGTGAAAAGGCCCCTTTAAACTCTCGAAAATTGTTTGCAATACAACATAGAATTGAAAAAATATAGCAAACAGAGTGCGAAACCTACTTACCATAATACGTATCTGTAAAAATACAGCGGTAATAAGGTTTTTCTTTAATGCGTGAAGTAGAACGTTGGTGTAGGTTGCAGTTAACTAGTGCGAATGCGCACAAATTCAACCTGTAAGAAGTCTGCTATAAGTCGAGCATTTCTTTGTCGTACATGAAACCTATTACCGGTACGCGTCATTGTCAGTTATTTCCTAATAATTTATTTTTTCAACCCCATTGTCTTAGTAATACGTAATTAACATCTATTCAAATTGCGTGCAAAATGGTCGTATCGCGACAACAATTATTTCACCGTTAGATTGTGATGTATTTGCATTTATTTAATTTATTAATGGTTTGTTTTCCTCTGCTTTTGTTCCAAGAACAGCAAGGATTTCGCATAATTATGAATGACAAATATCTCATCGTAAGCTCGAATCCCGCATTTGGGTAGGCCACTAAAGGCGGGGGAGAAGCGGCGCGCGCATACCCTATCATTTCGCGGGCCATACATAAATGGACATATATAAAGCGAAAAATATAACGGATAAATATGCAATTCGCTCCTCACTTTCCTATAAAGTTTGTGCTAATTCTGCATGTTATTACAATCGGTTCAGGCGATGACGGTTCTAGTTGGAGAAAGAGGAGCGCATACGGCGTCTGCTGTATACATGTTTAATTATGTTTATTTAGTTTAAACCTATTTATATTAGCTCGATTGCATCGAACGCCTAATGCTTATTGAAACGCTCTCGAGTCCGTTTCCTGGGCATTAAACCAGTACTTGGTGCCCTTGGGGGAGATCTGAAGAACGCTCCGACCGTGGGGATCGAACCCATGACCTCCCGGTCGCTAGGCGGACACCGTAACACCACGGCGACCTCTTATTGTAATGTAACAGCTTATAACATATCGTTTATTCTTTTGAGTTTATTCTTATGATGGAAATCAATAAGGGGATATTTCAATAATATGTATATGCAATGTTAAGATGAAGTTTGACAATTTAATAATGCATTTTTGGGAGATATTTGCATAAACTAAGACCTGATTTAAGATTTATTTCAAGTAAGAACACAAATACGTTTACACGCAGGGTGGGGTATAATTGGGATCAATAAAATGAAAAGTCATTTAGATAAAAGAATCGAAGGACCATATACTTAACAATGAGTTCAGGGTCAGCATATAGACTCGAGATTAATAGTACCCACACATGGTCATCAAAACAGCACAGATGAAAGGGTCACCGAAAAGCCTTATTTGCAAAGGATACACAAGTTATGGCACTGACAAATATAACGGGATTACTCTATACCAATATAAATTGATTAGATTTTAGTGCATTTGGCAAGCAAGTAAATACATGAATAGATTGTTCCTTCTAGAACATTCTAATAAGTCAACCAATCCGTAATGTAACAGCTTATAACATGTCGTTTATTCTTATGAGATTATTCTTATGATGGCAATAAATAAGGGGATATTTCAATAATATGTATATGCAATGTTAAGATGAAGTTTGAGAATTTAATAATACATTTTTGGGAGATATTTGCATAAACTAAGACCTGATTTAAGATTTATTTCAAGTAAGAACACAAATACGTTAACACCCACGGTGGGGTATAATTGGGATTAATAAAATGAAAAGTCATTAAGATAAAAGAATCGAAGGACCATATACTTAACAATGAGTTCAGGGTCAGCATATGGACACGAGATTAATAGTACCCACACATGGTCATCGAAACAGCACAGATGAAAGGGTCGCCGAAAAGCCTTATTTGCAAAGGATACACAAGCAATATAAATTGATTAGATTTTAGTGCATTTGGCAAGCAAGTAAATACACGAATAGATTGTTCCTTCTAGAACATTCTAATTAGTCAACCAATCTGTAATAAGCCCGGACCTTGGTGACCAATGAAATTACAAGTAGATTTTATGTAAATTAACCTGGGGATAAAATGAAGTGTTTTAGTTAGTAGTGAAAGAAGGATCTGCGGTTAGATTTGAAAAGAACTTGGAGAGTTACATAACGTCTTCTTGACGTGGCGGCCATGTTGGCTGCCGCGCTGTAAAATTGCATTTCGTGAACATTAGCAAGCGTTGTGTTTAAAAGAAATATTCGACATAAATAAATCGCGATGAAATCAGAAATGAACTTTGGTTGTTACTGTGTGTTATCAACGAACAATGTGTAATTACGTGAAATTATGCTTATTTCTTTTCTTGGTGTAAGTTGGATTTAGCCCTGCAACTGTTATCAATTCAATATCAAATAGAAATTTAATGATTATAATATGAACCTTTTTCGATGTGTAAAGTTTCTGAATCAAAACGCCTTCACTTTCTAATATCATAACAAATTGTGTTTCCAATAAGTAATTAAAAAAACATTGCAGCAAGTGTTAACCTGGCTCAAAAGTCAAAAAGGCATTGCGCCGCATTTTTAATGGCACCATCACACAAGACTTACTTGGTTCTCAAATACAACACTTTGATCTGAAGTTTACGTGATGAGGATGAGACAAAAAGGGGAAATATATATCGATAACCAGCTGTACAATGCCATCTCGACCCACGTAACTACTTCAAAGAGGTCCTTACTAAGATTGTGCCACACACATATTGACGCTCGCAGTGCCGCTTTGGGTAGTACGCAGGAACTAAGTGACTATAACGTCTAAATGTAGATTTCACGTAAGCATTATGGATTTACAACATCAATACGGGTTTTCTCTCGTGTAGATATTTGACTTCCATTTGCTTCCAGGAATTGAATGTATCATGTCAGTAAATACGTGTGATAGGATAATTAATAATTGGCCATAGGATATCGTCGCTGGAACCTATAGAGCAAAAGCACAAACAGCAGTCTAGCGACAGTAAAGCTGTATGTGTAACAATGAAACTGAAAATTGATGTGCAGAAGCTAAATAAATCAAAGGTAATATCAGACACGAGGGCTTAGAACAGTCGTCTGTAGAGTGGTTAAAGGACTATCCTATATTCTTACCACGAACAAGGACACCTAAAAGAGGAACAATATATTCCATTACAAATAATGCGGCTGTACGACTCAAGCTAATTACCTCTTTTTTTAACATCTGTCCTTTATATCTGTAAAGAATTCGCATATGGTGCTTCGTGATACATGTACTTAAACTCATATGCTTCGAGTGCATGTAACCCCAAGCAAAATATGTGTATATCAAATCGCGAATACTGATGGCTATTTTCGGACAAGGCTTCAGTGCTTTGTGACATTTCGTGTAGTATTGCTTGAAAATATGTGACCATTTCTGTGAACAGATGCGGTAGGTATGCGTAGAAAGATTACAAATGCATTTTCATCCACAAAGCACAGCTAATAAATTTGACCCAGCAAATGATTACATGTATACAGACGCCCGCTGTCGAAAAACAACCGCATTCGGTATCAGCAGACCTTGGCTTTTTTCCGCTACAATCATTTTTGTTGTCTTCGTATAAAGTACATTCCATTTCGTTCGCTCATCATTGTAACCGTTACTGCACATCTATGTATACTTTTCAAAAGTGCTAACATTTTGCATATAGGGCATGCCTAGCAATTATACATTAACGACTTCAGAGTTTTAGACAGATATAATTCGGATCTTTTTCCGGTTTCTTATGTGTTTGTACTTCCATACAGGTCGAATAATCTTGTAACTAATATGAATAAGTATCCAATTAACATATTGAGGAAATTTCGATGGCGTAATTCGTTATGTGACGAGTTCTTATTGACGTTTAGTGGCTTATTGCAGAGTCAGTATACCTCTTTACTTGATACCATAGATTCGAATGTTAAATCTGCGGTAGATCTGATTACAGCTATATATCAGAATGCTGGTTAATATATGCTGGTTAATTTCGGTATTTTTCATCACAACCACCTTGGTGGGCTGACTATTTAAAGTCGGTAAAATACAGCGCTATTCGTAAATTTCGTAGCTCCAATTTAGAGTCAGATCTCAGAGTGTTTAAAGATAAACGGAATAATTTTAAGAATTATTGTATGTCAAAGGTACTTGAAAAGCAAAGGCTAAACCGCCAAGAACTAGTTAATTGTAGTAATAATCCTACAATGTTTTGGAAAATTGAAAAGAAAACTAAATCGGCCAAATCAATTGATTCTTGTATCTCAAAAATAGAATGGCTACAATATTTCAGTGGCATTTTATTCGATGATAACTCTATTGTTGTTGATTATACTGTTGGAAATGACCATGCTTATTCTGATGATACGGCGAATTCACTTTATGATCCTTTCACATTGCAAGAAATTGATTAGTCAATATCCAAATTAATAAATGGTAAAAGTTGTGGTCTGGATGGAATTCCGTCGGAATTTTACAAGTGTACACTAACAGATATTTCTCCAATAATGTTGTTGTTGTTTAATAAAATACTAGACACTGGTAAATTTCCCGAGTCATGGGGTCAAATAATCATTACACCGATTCATAAGTCAGGTCCAAGTAATAACCCTGGTAACTATCGTGGTATATCTATTACGAATACTCTATATAAAATATTTTCTGATTAATAAGAGATTGTATGACTGGGCAGAGGAAAATGATAAGATTGATGAATCTCAGGCAGGTTTTCGTAGAGGATATTCGGCAGTTGATAATGTCCTTTGTTTGCAAGCGATGGTCCAAAAATATCTCTCAAAACGGGTGGTCGATTCTATTGTTTGTACGTTGACTTCCGTAAAGCCTTTGATAAAGTTTACCATGTCAAACTATTTTCATCATTAAAAAAGAAAGGAGTATTTGGAAAGTTCCTAAGAGTTCTTAAATCTATGTATTCTTGCTTGACTTCTTGTGTTAAAGTCTCAAATAATGTTGTTACATATTTGTTTCCCTGCAATGTTGGATCCAGGCACGGCGATAAATCGAGTTCGACTATTTTTGCCCTATTTATAGATGAGCTGTTTTCACTTTTACGGCTTAAATGTGAATCTGGTATTTTCATACCTAATGATATCCCAGACACTTTGTGTCTAATGTTTGCAGACGATGTCGCCAATTGTGCTGAGACCGCCAATAAGTTACAACAACAAACTAACAATGTTGATCCGTTCTGTATTGATACTGGTATGGTCCCCTCCGAAGATATGAAACTTGGTTCTTCCGTGCACAACAACTTATTCTGTATACAAGTAAATGGGGTTATTGTTGACTCCAAAGTTAAGCTGGAGCTCAGCCCATGATAAACTAGCTTCCCAAGAACAAAATGCACTATTTGCAATAAGATATTATCAGAAACCATTTGGCTTTTTTCCTGCAAAGGATTTATTTAAAATATTTGATACTATGGTAAAGCCAATATTATGTTACGGTTCCCAGAGATTGGGTTATGAGTACAGCCCAACTATTGAATCTGTCCATAATATGTTTTGTAAAAATTCTTACATGTTCATAAAATACCAATACTTGCATGGTTTTGGGAGAATGTGGAAGACTCCCATTATTTATCACTTATTGTACCAACTGTATCAGGTACTGGTGTGAACTGTTAACTATGACATCTGATAGATACCCTAGGCAATGTTATATTATGCTTAAATCAATAGATAATCCTGGAAGAATTTGTTGGGCAACCAAAGTAAAATCTATACTTTTTACATACGGTTTTGGATATGTGTGGATATCACACGTAGTGGTGATTGTGACATGTTTATCAAACTTTTCAGAAATAGATTGATTGACTGCTAAACTCAAAACTGGCATGACACCGTAAATAACTCAAGTCGATGTCACCATTATAATCATTTTAAACCACTACTTAATATTGATCGAAATTTGATAATAGAAATGCCAGTCAGACACAAAATAGCCTATGCTAAGTTTAGATGTTCAAATCATAAACTACCAGTTGAAACTAACAGACATCAGAATATTACTTTCCAGAATCGTGTGTGTAATGTTTGTTCACAAATTAGTAATAATATGACACATGTGGATTGTGAATATCATGCATTTTTCCATTGTGCTAGTATACAAGTATTAGAAATCAGTTTCTGTTCAACTGGTATGACTCTGGCACTGAACTGAATAACTTCTATGACTTATTGTCAACGAATGATTTTGAAACTATAAGAAAATAAGCAGTGTATGTTTTCTTATGAATTCTATAAAAGACTAGATACATGTATTAACATTTACATCTGAATAATATTACTGTGACACAACTCTGCAATTTCTGTATATAACATGAGATGTATTTTCGGCCGGAGGCCTCTGTTTCTTTAATAAACTGTTGACTTGACTTGACTATACGCAGTACACATTTTAAAGATATGGTAAAACCCTGTCTAAACATACAAAGAATCTTAACAGTCTGCATGAATTCTTGGTGGGACGTAACATGAACACGATAATCATGATACGCACGTTTTACAAACGTAGTGAGAACTCGACATGACAGCAAACGTCAGCACTTTGCAGAATAATCTATAACTGTTCTGTGTTCTCTACAAGGTAATGAAAGCGTCCATGTTAACGCCAGGTCTAAACCACGTAAGGTTTAAGCATGCTCAAAACCTCTCCATGTCTTCCAAGATTCGCACCAGGTTTGAGACAGTCTTCGCCACGTCCTATCAAGACGAGGAGGTCGTCATAAGGTACAATGGCTCTATCAAGAATGGTGAAGAGATGAACTTAGCAGAAAGGTGGACAATGTCATTAAGGCCTCCTCACACATAGGCGAAAGTCTCCCGACGTCATCTTGCGTGTACTGGCGAATAAAACTTCAGCAAAATTCGTTCTCATTAGTAAATGTGCGTTGCACATCGTTGGTGGTGTTCGTATGGATGCGTTTGTGAGCTTTTGCGTCCGTTGCGATTAGTTCTGTTCGTCGGAAAATTTTTAACATGTTCAAAAATTGGTGGCGAATAAAAGTTTCGTCTATCGTTCGTTAAAATTCGTTTCAATACGTTAGCCGATCGGAAAGTCTTCGCATAGAGTTCGTCAACTGGCGTTAGAGGTGCAGCTTTTAGCTAATTTGCATATCATGATTACTTGATTTGCATATCAAGCGAAAGAGGACGATCCGAAAACAAATCTTTGCGATAGCTTGCGAAATTTTGCGAACTATAGCGAGGATTTGCGTATTGTATCGAATGGAATCCGACGCATTTAAGCGATCTATAACGATAAGTTAACGTTCAGAAAACGAATGGTATACGCTCGTATACGAATCAACCCGAAGGGTAACTACGATAGGCGAATGTATGCGAATCCATCCGAATAATAGCGCTCCTGATTGTTTTAGTAGTTTGTGCAGACATATGCCTATATACTTCATATATATAACGTTGAAGGTATTTCATTATTTCTTCGTCAAATGGAAGATATACAACGCCTGAAACTGCAGTATGTTGCTGTTATGGCCAATCAAGAAGTAGTCCAGCAACAACGAAACATACACCGCTTTCTCAGAGGCCGTCTAACGTGGAGAAGAGGAGCCAGAGCACGTAATATTTGGAGAAGACCATGGCTGCATTTAAAGAGACGGCGCCAATTTGGCATCTATGATCAGCTCATGGTTGAGCTCAGAAGTGAAGATCCTGAAACATTCAAGAAATTCCTCCGCATGCCTACTGAAATGTACGATACAACTTTGGGAAGGTTCGTCGTCGCCTCGTGAAGCAACACACTCGGTACAGGGAGCCCTTGGATTCAGGGCTTAAGTTAGCTGTCAGACTACGTCACCTGGTTTCTGGTGTCAAGTACTCAGACATGCAGTATTCCTGGCGGTTCGCTGAGAATACCCTCTCTGTAGTGGTCAGAGACATGTGTCATTCTATATGTGAAAAATATGTTGATGAGGTTATTACAGCCCCCTCCACACTTGGAGAATGGAGACAACTGGCTGATGGTTTCTTCAAGAATTGGAACTTTCCAAATAGCGTTGCTGCTATTGATGGCATCAGAAAGCCTGTCAGCTCTGGTTCCTTATATAATAATTATAAGGGATTCTTCAGCATCATCTTACTGGCCATTGTCGACTCGTTCTACAAGTTCGTTTGGGTGATCTGGGTTGTGAGTATTAGTCTACATAAATTAACTGCATTATTTTGTAATTACATAAATTATATACATATAGCGCGGTTTTCAATGTACATTTGTAAACTGACAACTTTTTATCCTTTTGTATTTTCATGATACGGTTCAAGTGGAGATGCCAAGATTTATAATGAATCAGAATTCCTTTAGATGGTGCGGGATGGTTCCATTGGATTTCCAGACCCACAGCCCTTTCCAAATGACACCGTTGACATGCCCTGTTTCTTGGTTGGAGATGACGCGTTCAGCCTTAGCGAGAACATGCAGAAACCCTATGGACATACGAGTCCTGACAAGAGACGAAAGCATCCTGAACTACCGGTTATCCAGGTCTAGGAGAGTATCAGAAAATGCATTTGGGACTTTGGCCAACCGATTCCAGGTACAATAAAGTTCCGCTATTAAGACCAGGCAAAATAGTGGTATCAATAGCGAAGTGGTCTTAATATCGGACCATTTTCCTTTATAAATTAACCATTTGGGACTTGAATATTTTCAAAAAGCGCATAATGTTTTTAATCTTCGAAGTGGCCTTAATAGCAGAATTTACTGCAATACCCTTTTTAAAAACACAATTTCATTTATAAAAGAAATGTTCACGTTAACTTTTAATACATAACAATACTGGTCATCTGTAATTTCAGATACTTCTCACAAAGATGAACTACAGCCCATCCACAGTAAGGCTGATTGTAAAGACATGCTGCGTTCTCCACAACTTGATGAGGATCAGGTACCCCACCATGCAGAATGCACTAGTTGAACATGATGATAGAAGAGGCGATCTGGTTCTTGGGGAATGGTGAAGAGGTCGCAACTTGGAGGATGCCAGGAAAGTCAATACCAGGGGCCACAACACAGCAATCAAAAAAGGCAAGATTGTGAGAAATACTCTGAAGCACTGGGTCAACTCTCCAGCGGGATGTGTGCCATAGCAAGGCAGGATGGTGCCACATTAGAGATTGAAATAAAGTGTAACATATAAGGGGAATAAATTAATAAAGAGTATTGTTGATTTTGTATGGGCCTTATCAAGGGAAGTAATAGTAAAAGTAAAACACGAAATTAACGCAAAATCTTTAATGAAAAATACTTCATGCATAATCAACATGCATAGTCGAGTCGGTAAAAAGTTAGTCTATAACAAAACGCCCGGATGCAGAAACACCATTTCGGAAATATTCGGTGGTATGCGCAAGTATGCGCAAGGTTACGCTTACATTCATATCTTCACGCTCTTAATAGCTCCTAATCGCTAACCGAAAGAACGAATATTATTTGCGCGACCTAACGCTTTCTAGCGAATTGAAGTAACTGTTCGTCAAACTTCGTAAATTATTCAAACCAAAGTTCCTCTACGTTCACCTTTCGTTATAATATTACACGATGCAACAAAAGTTCAAACAATTTCGGTAAACATTCGCTAGAATTCATAAATTTACCCTTTTCGCCAGGCTTCGTCATATGGATTCGTCGATGTGCGAGGAGGCTTGACTATGTAGAATTATATCGTATATAACAGTTGAAACCAGTTATATTGTCAATGTTATTACGGCATAAAATATAAATATATTACAAATGTTACTCAAAATCAAAGACTAGTTTGTCAAAATATAACAATTGTACGTCACCTCTTTAACCGAAAATGCATAGTCTGTACCACACGTGAGATCATTGAGCGTCACCGAAACCTGTTTGTTGTCGACGCTTGATTTGTGATCGAAACCAGTTTTAGTACCGGTATTCCATTATTGAAATTAAGGAAACATTGGGAAATACTATAGCAACATCTTTCGGGCAGATCGATAGCAATTTTAATCTCAAGTAATATTATTCGACATTTTGAATGATTATCAGTTTTTGCCGTTTGTTATTTTATGACAATCCAGGCAATTTTCGTTAGATTGTTTGTTAAGTTTGTTAACAGAATGTGTTATTATAACCATATTGTTGGAAAACACCATTAGGACGACGTGTTAATTTGTGGAAGAAATGTCCTGAGAGCTATGCTCAGAACGGGTAAGTCCTCTGTACGGAGGTTGTGACAAATAGTAGTTCGTAACCCTCCTTAGGTTACATTAAACCACATAATAACAACAACAACAACAACCTCCATTAAGACAGTAATCTATCAGTTTCATTTACGCAAATAAACAGTACGGTATGTCTATCCTTTTCGTCAGTTTTATGATTATTGACGAATATTGTTATACATGTAACACTTACAAACAACAATCCAATATACCGTATGATTTTACGCGTAAATCGTGTTCGTCCCGAGCACAGGGTCCAGTAAAAAAAAAAAAAATTGTTTATGTAAGAATTTTTTTTTTTTTTACTGGACCCTGTGGTCCCGAGTCTTGAATTTTCATTTTAACTTCGATTCGTTGTTAGATGTTCTCGATATATTTTTAACCCAGACAACAGGAAGGCAAGACACACTGAAAAAAAGTTTAATTTGCACTTCATTTTATTGTGGTACCTGGTCCTGGTAATTATTTTGATTGTTATTTACATAACTAAACCAGTCTAAACAGGATGGTCATTTCGTGCCACTACCAGTAAATGCCACTGCGAAAGTTTCCCAATATGTTTCACACCTATATGGTAATATGGTTTAAGGTGCTACCTAATTTTCAGGCAAAAGCTTAAAAGATGTCTATAAGTTTGCATATTGATTAGAAATAAAAGCCTGCACATTTTAATTGAACAATCCAGCTTCCAAAAGGTAATTTATTTTAAGAGAAATTAACCAAAACATTTTGTAAGATTTAGGAAATAGATATCTGTACATGTGTCTATTTACAGCAGTGTTACATCCATGATTTCATCTAGACCCTGCTAGGCCACCCTTAAAAATTCTTTTGTTTGGCATAACCCGATCGACCCACTAAAATCGGCCTGACTGAATTTTTTTTTGTCACTTTCCAAAAAAAAAATTTTTTGCTCGCTGTTAATTCTTTCCGCTTAATATTGCCTTTCCGCTTTTTATCCTTTCGGGTTATTTGCGTCATTTAATTAAATGCTCTTTCAAGGATATCTAGAATAGCAATGAACAAAACGCGTACCGGTATTTATTTGAGTCGCCTATTTATTTGACATATGCATATGCGATTAATTAGACTTTAAATACAATTAAACTGCTCCTGTTTTTCTCGTATCCCTTTTATTAAAATACGCTGCTGTCGTTCAGGATAGTTTGGGAGTATAAAAACAAATTTATTAATTATCACCGTTAAATTTAATTCGGCAATCGGCAGAGATGTGTAATATTATCGCCATATAACTAATTATTTGATTATCACCTTTAATTCAGATCGGTAAATATTCGGAAGAAAGATGAAGTGGTCAGCTTAGAAATATTTATTGACGGGTATTGTCGTGTTTTTGTTTTATTTGTTAATCTCTAGCGACCAGCCGCTATTTTGAAGGCAGACTGCGATATTAAATGTGTATTAAAATTATACCACATCTGCGCATAAATGACCCAATATTATCCGATAGCTCACCCTTTCTCATGTTGCATTCGACGTCATGTCATGTGAAAGCGAGCTCAATTTTGATTGGTCAGCTACCATGTGCATTTCAATAAAAATTAGGTCAGGTTGAGCGATGTCTAATCGGGTACAGACCGGGTTTTGTTAATTGTTCGAATTGCGAACACTTTCATTGAAACAAAGAGACAAATATGGAATGAGTGATGTATTGGACGTCATCATTGATGACGTTCAATCGAACGAATGATAAAGGGGGCTAACTTTCGTTAAGCTGGCGAGAATCGTCGCGATTTGGGTTTCTTGAAAACTGGCCTAGCACGTTTGCTGAAATTTGACATGTATATGGACAAGAATGCGATCTACCTGTTGGCGTAGGCGTTATACCTGGGAAAAATATAGTTTTTGATTAAATCACGAAAAAGTTTCGCAAGTTTTACATAACCGGAATTACAAAATGCGGTATGTGGATATACCGAAGTCCTACCGAAATCCCCGAAATCAAACTTTGATAAAACAATGTTTCATTAGTGATTTCAGTGTATTTCGCAACGATCTATATTAAAATACGCAGTTTTTCAATACACAATCAATATTAATGGGGATTTCGTGGGATCTCGTGGATTTCTGGGGATTTTGGTAATTACGGGAAATTCGGTATTTCTTCACACCCGTCAAAATGGTCGACTTCGTCAGAATGAACGCTTAGAAAGTATTTACAAAAAACATCATCTCAAACGATGTAAAGTGAACGCTACTTATCTGTTTTGTAGATAAGTATACGATCCATTGGAAAACACTAACATTTGACATAAAAAAACGCCAGTGGATATGGAAATCTTCATCGTTTGAAATAGCAGACGGCGTCGACCAAAGGCGAAAAGATCGCGAGAAAGTATTCACAAAATAACATAATTAAAAATGATGTCAAGTGAACGCTAATTCGCTGTTTTGTAGATAAGTATACGATCTATTGAAAAACCATAACATTTGACATAAAACACCCGTGGATATGCAAATCTTCTGCGTACCAAATAGCAGACATCATGCGGCGTCTAATCTGAGTCTACGCTGTTTGCCAAGGCCGATAGTATAATGAATGGAAATGCACAAACTCAGCAACTGGCAAGCATATATGCATTAGTAGATTGTTTCGTGATTATTTAGAAACGACTACATAATTCTTTTGGTTCAGCCAGTGCAACTTAACAGAAATAAGTATAATAGTTTCTACACCTGACAACAATGTGCCAACTTTATACAAGGTAAGTTGTTTACATTATTTAAAATATTTCAAGCTTACAGTATACAACAATAAACAGCTGGTACAATGTAATGTCATCGTTTTAATTTTAATAAGCCCGTGGTTAATTACCCTTTTTAATCTTATGGTTCAATGCATCTCTAACACCTTCAATTGACATTCTCGGCTCGGGTACTACTTACCGGTACATGTACCCCGGGTACTCTTAACTTTACTTACATGTAGCCCGGGTACGGTAAAGAAACTTAAACATACCCGCAAATATTAGATTGTATCCGAGTTGTATATCTGCCAAAAATCCGATGTCGTTAAACATGCTAGCGATTAAAGTAAAACAATATTGTTTACCTTAAAGAAACTTCTCTTTAAAAAAAATCTGCATCAACATGCTTTTTAGTATGAGTGTTGAGAGGACGCCGTAGGAATAATCAAGTAATCAAGAATACGTCTCTGTTTCTGCTTTTATTTCCTTCATGTATAATGACGATAAGGATTGACGACTAACATTGACGGCAATGATAACAAGCATTGAAAACTAACACTAACGACAAGGATTGGCGACTAGATGTAACATTGACGATTCTCTACAATAAATGAAATTAACAATAAAGAATGAATAATACGATTATAGTACAACAGATCTGCTATTCGAAGTATAATATGATAGCATACACTCATTAGAATAAAAGGTTTCATAAATAACAATTTGAAACATTTTCAATAAATATCGAAATATCTTATACAATATTTATTACACAGCATGAATTATTTGTTAAAACATAATATAAATACCAAATATGGTGTTCCCCATTTAACGGACCTCGCAAACCAAAAAATGTTTCTTTAACAAAATCTATGATGGTAAAAAGTGAACGTGCGACATCGCGGAAAATATACTTGACAACGTCATACAATGATGCGACTTTAAACAATTTAAGATTTTAAATTGAATCACATTAATGATTGTAAAAATGAGTTTTGATAATACATTGTATAAATGCCATTTAACAGAAAATTGACATAAATGTAAACATAATTAATTTTTACAAAATAGCCGACAACAACCGATTTAGTGTTTAAATTCCCGGGTATGTTTTAGTATATTTACCGTTCCCAGGGTACGAGCCTTACTAACTGTATTATTATTATATCTCACCGACTACCTTTACCTTGTTGTGTTTCAACCTGAAATTTATGTAAAATCCGGCTTTCTTTACTTTTATTTTTCATTCATTTGATTACGCAATTGTTGACATATCTCGTGGAAAATTATTTGAATCTTTGGATTTTAGTGACGACAAGCTGGAAGTGTCAATTTATTTTTTACAATGAATCTAAGATGTATTTAATTTTTTTGTGTTTGTCATGCATAGTTCAGTGTTTTCCAGAAAAATTTGAGTAGCCAGTTATATGGCCGGCAACTATGCAGTAAAACCAAAGCATTTGTGACATTTACTTGATATATTTGGGAAAAGTAGCCGGCATCAAGAGTTAATGTAACCGGCAAGATCGCTAGCAGCCGGTATTTAAAGAGAACACTGATAATAGTAAACTAAATCTCTACGACGGGATTACAGCTTTGTAAAATTGTTTTTTGGGTGATAATGGTTAGTAATTCATACTAATGTTATTAAAAAATATCGGCTTTAAGTTTAATTTTGAGAATGCGATGGAAGAACAGAAAATGAAGAGCATACAGGGATGGAAATAATTGGTTTACCGTGAACCCGGGGCAAGTAGATTTTGGCCTGGGCAACTCAATTTCAAAAGTTGGTAAACTTCTTTTTTTTAAAGCTTAAAACAATTCACTGCAATAAAAATTGAAAAACAATTGATCACCATGGATCAATACTAGTTAAATAACATTCATTATTTAGGAATAGGACATGATTCAATTCAGGCTCATAATAAAACATCATGCATTGAACATGTGTTGTCAGCAAATGTTTTTAATTATCTATTATTTTATTAAAAGAATGTATAATATTCACATGTTCATATTTCTGGGCTCGTTATTCTTTATCTGGGCAACCAAAATACTAAAGATGGTTGCCCACAATAGTAAACAGTTAGTTTCAATCCCTGGCATATCATTGTATCTCTATTGTTATAAGCATTGCATTAAAGTTGTGATTGAGGTTAGCCTGTTGTTTATGGTATATTTACATTTTAGCTTGACTGTTATATATGAAATATATATAGTCGAGCTATCCTACTCAACCCGGCGTCGGCTTGCGCATTGGAATGTTTGCGTACCACCTCAAATATATTTCCTATGTCCATTGACATATTGCTTTTATATTTTGCATACTTCATTACCGACATAAACCCAATCTATAAACAAGAGCAGACAACTCATTTACTGTATCAAGCATTTTAACAGAATTAGGCCCTTTTTCACTTAGAATAATATGCATATTATTGATAAATCTATGTTAAAGTTTGCATATGACCTCAAATATTTTTTATGTCCCTTGACATATTGCGTTCATACACCATGTATTTTGCTTATTAACCAACATGACCCCAATGTATAAACAAGAGCAGATAACTGTATCAAGCATTTTGTAACAATTATGGCCTTTTTAACCAGGTTTTCCGAAGGAAAAAACTGGTTATTAGATTGGCGAATGCGGGCGGGCTGGCTGGCGGGCTGGCGGAATAAGCATGTCCGGGCCATAACTATGTCGTTCATTGTCAGATTTTAAAATCATTTGGCACATTTGTTCACCATCATTGGACGGTGTGTCGCGCGAAATAATTACGTCGATATCTCCAAGGTCAAGGTCACACTTTGAGTTCAAAGGTCAAAAATGGCCATAAATGAGCTTGTCCGAGCCATAACTATGTCGTTCATCGTCAGATTTTAAAATCATTTGGCACATTTGTTCACCATCATTGGAGGGTGTGTCGCGCGAAATAATTACGTCGATATCTCCAAGGTCAAGGTCACACTTTGAGTTCAAAGTTCAAAAATGGCCATAAATGAGCTTGTCCTGGCCATAACTATGTCATTCATTCAAGGCTCGATTGGTCATTCTCGGCTCGGGTACTACTTACCGGTACATGTACCCCGGGTACTCTTAACTTTACTTACATGTTCCCCGGGTACGGTAAATAAACTTAAACATATCGCAAATATTAGATTGTATCCGAGTTGTATATCTGCCAAAAATCCGATGTCGTTAAACATGCTACCGATAACGTAAAACAATATTGTTAACCTTAAACAACCTTCTCTTTTAAAAAATCTGCATCAACATGCTTTTTAGTTTGAGTGTTGAGAGGACGCCGTAGGAATAAGCAAGTAATCAAGAATACGTCTCTGTTTCTGCTTTTATTTCCTTCATGTATAATGACGATAAGGATTGAAGACTAACATTGACAACAATGATCACAAGCATTTACGACTAACACTGACGACAAGCATTGTTAAATTAACAATTTAATTTGAATAATAAGATTATAGTACAACAGATATGCTTTTCAAAGTATAATATAATAGCATACACTCATTAGAATAAGAGGTTTCATAAATAACAATTTGAAACATTTTCAATCAATATCGAAATATCTTATACAATATTTATTACACAGCATGAATTAATTGTTAAAACATAATATAAATACCGAATATGGTGTTCCCCATTTAACGGACCTTGCAAACCAAATAATGTTTCTTTAAAAATATCTATGACGGTAAAAAGTGAGCGTGCGATGTCGCGGAAAATATTATACTTTACGACGTCATACAATGACGAGACTTTAAAACAATTTAAGATTTAAAATTAAATCACATCATTGATTTTAACAATGAGTTTTGATAATATAAATGCCATTGAACAGAAAATTGACATAAATGTAAACATAATTAATTTTTACAAAATACCCGACAACAACCGATTTAGTGTTAAAATTCCCGGGTACGTTTTAGTATATTTACCGTACCCAGGGTACGAGCCTTACTAACTGTATTATTATTATATCTCACCGACTACAAGGTACCTTTACCTTGTTGTGTTTATCAACCTGGAATTTATGTAAAATCCGGCTTTCTTTACTTTTATTTTTCATTCATTTGATTACGCAATTGTTGACGTACCTCGTGGAAAATTATTTGAATCTTTGGATTTTAATGGTGACAAGCTGGAAGTGTCAATTTATTTTAAATACGAATCTAAGATTTTAAGTATTGTGTGTTTTTCATGCATAATTCAGTGTTTTCCAGAAAATTGAGTACCAGTTATATGGCCGGCAACTATGCAGTAAAACAAAAGCATTTATGACATTTACTTAATATATTTGGGAAAAGAAGCCGTCATGTAAATGTAAGAGTAAATGTAACCGGCAGAATCGCTGGCTGCCGGTATTTAAAGAGAACACTGATAATAGTAAACTAAATCTCTACGACACGATTACAGCGTTGTAAAATTGTGTTTTGGGTGATAATGGCTAGTAATTCATACAAATGTTATTAAAAAATATTGTGCTTTAAAATTAATTTTGAGAATGGGATGGAAGAACAGAAAATGAAGAGCATACAGGGATGGAAATAAGTGGTTTCCCATGAGCCCGGGGCAAGTAGATTTTGGCCTGGGCAACTCAATTTCAAAAGTTGGTAAACTTGTTTTTTTTAATCTTAAAACAATTCAGTGCAATAAAAATTGAAAAACAATTGATCACCATGGATCAATACTAGTTAAATAACATTCATTATATAGGAATAGGACATGATTCAATTCAGGCTCATAATAATACATCATGCATTGAACATGTGTATTGTCAGCAAATGTATATAATTATCTATTATTTTATTAAAAAAATGTATAATAATATTCACATGTTCATATTTCTGGGCTCGTTATTCTTTATCTGGGCAACCAAAATACTAAAGATGGTTGCCCACAATAGTAAAAAGTTAGTTTCAATCCCTGGCATATCATTGTAACTTTATTGTTTAACTGCATTGCATTAAAATTGTGATTGAGGTAAGCTTGTTGTTTATAGTATATTTACTTTTTAGCTCGACTATTATATATGAAATATATATAGTGGACCTATCCTACTCACCCCGGCGTAGGTGCGCGCATTGGAATGTTTGCGTACCACCTCGAATATATTTCCTATGTCCATTGACATATTGCTTTCATACATGTATTTTGCTTCTTAACCAACATGACCCCAATGTATAAACAAAAGCAGAAAACTGTATCAAGCATTTTGTAACTATTATGGCCTTTTTTTCACTAAGAATAAGCATATAATTGATAAATCTATTTTAAAGTTTGCGTACCACCTTTAAATTGCCACAACTTTTTTATTATGCTCTCCCCAATTTTTTTAAGGGGGGAGCATATAGTCGCCGCTTCGTCTGTCCGTCCGTGCACAATTTTTGTCCGGGCTATTTCTCAGCAACTAATGACTGGAATTCAATTTAACTTAATGGGAAGCTTCACTACCAAGAGGAGACATGCATATTATCAGCCGGTTCTGGTCAGATGATTTTTCACAGAGTTACAATGTATGGCCCTATGAAATTTTCCATTAAATGTACATATAACGCGATCTTCCTGTTGGCGTATTCGTTATTACTGGGAAAATCTAGTTTTTGATTAAATCACGAAAAAGTGGTGTTTTTTATTGCGCAATCGCTATAAACACGTGGCTTGGCCGGAAGTTCATGTAGCCTTAATAGCAACCCCAAGACAATTCACCCCCAGGAGACAATTCACGGGCTAGACAATTCAAATTAGATTTCTCATACCCCAATTTTTCGATTTTCGTTATCATTTTTGTCGTACCCAAATGTTTTTCGTACCCAAATTTGTTCGTACCTAAAAAAAAATTCGTACCCATTATTTTCGTACCCAAATGTTTTTCGTACCCAATTTTTTTCGTACCCCTTTTTTTTCGTGCCCAATTTTTTTTGTACCCATTTTTTTCGTACCTTAATTTTTGTTCGTAACAAATTTTTTTCGTAACAATTTTTTTTTTCGTACCCATTTTTTTCGTACCCAAATGTTTTTTGTTCCCAATTGTTTTCGTACCCAATTTTTTTTTCGTACCCAAATAAAAAAAATCGTACCCATTTTTTTAGTACCCAAATTTGTTTCGTACCCAAATTTTTATTTGTACACATTTTTTTCGTACCCAAATAGTTATCGTACCCTAATTTTTTTTGTTTCCTTTATTTTTTCGTACTCTAATTTGTTTTCGTAACCAAATTAGTTTTTTTCCTGCCCATTTTATGTTCATACCCAATATTTCTTCGTACACAAATTTGTTCGTACCCAAATTTTTTCGTACCCATATGTCGTACTCAATTTTTTTTCGTACACAAATTTGTTCGTACCTAATTTTTTATTCGTACCCATTTTTTCGTACCCAAATAGTTTTTCGTACCTTTATTTTGTTCGTAACCTTTTTTTTCGTACTCAAATTTGTTTTCGTACCCAAATTATTTTTTTTTTCGTACCCACTGCCCACATATTTTTTCGTACCAATTTTTTATTTTGAAATAATCGATTTTCAATTTGATTTGAACTCTCCACTCATTCCATCCCGCGAAACCCTTAAGGTGTCGCAACTCTAGTATAGAAAACCAGTTCGGATTAAAATGGCTGATGTTTTCAACGAAATTTTACTAGATTTTCGAATTTTCGCAATTTAGATTTTTCTTGAGCCAAATTCTCAATATTTTGCAAATGGCGCAGATGGCTCAAATGGCGAACAACAGCACGAGCATTGCAAACGCGTTATTATTGGAATAAATGCTCACTTTTTTAGGGCTCGCGCTGTCGTTCCCTATTTGCAAAAATATAGCGAATTTGGCTCAAGAAAAATATCATTTGCAAAATTGCTAAAATCTGGTTAAATTTCATTGAAAACATCCGCCATTTTAATCAGGATTGGTTTTTTTTAACTATTTTTTTCTCTTTGTTTCCATGAATGTTTTGAAGCGCATATAGTAGCTGGCCAATCAACATTGAGTTCGCTATGGGGTAATATTGGGTAATTCATGCGCTGATAATGGAATACACAGTTGAAATTGTCGTCTGCCTGCAATATAATGGCCGATGGCAAAAGTCATATAAAAAATAAGCAAATGAAAATAAGTGTAACACTCAATAAATTATTTTTAAGCTGATCACTTTACAAATTTCTAACATCTATTGATCTGAATTAAAGGATGATAATTAAAAAATAAGTTACATGTCGAAGATGGTACACCTTTCTGTTCTTGATTGAAATTAAAATGTAATGATTACTTTGTTGCTTTTTACTCACAAACTATGCTAGTGTAAAGTAATATGTCAACCAAATAGTATATTAATTTCGTGTGCAAAATGCGTACACTTTTCCGGACTCTCGTTTTCGGATAAAGTATTTTTTGTTGATTATATTATATTTTCGATGTTCTTTATAAAAAATATAGACTTACGAATACACGTGTGGTGATACGGACGGTGCAGAAAAATATTTACCAATTTCCTTTCATGTGGCAGAAGACTTGGAGCTTTATTTGATAATTACCTTTCAGTTTGGTATATGTTGGAGTTCAATTTCAGAAAAAAAAATCCTAAAAAAAAATCCCTACCTACCTACCCACCCAAATTTACCTGGGTCGGGTTATGCCAAACAAACAATTTTTTAAGGATGGCCATAGAAACAAATCACTGAATGACATTTTTTGACAAACATGCATATGCGAAGTTGTTGTCCACCAAAAAAGAAAATAATTTCTAAACAGTAAAAATATAAATAATTTATTTTATTATTATGCCCCCTTTCGAAGGAGAGGGGGTATATTGTTTTGCACATGTCGGTCCGTCTGTCGGTCTGTCCACCAGATGGTTTCCAGATGATAACTCAAGAACGCTTTGGCCTAGGATCATGAAACTTCATAGGTACATTGATCATGACTGTCAGATGACCCCTCTTGATTTTCAGGTCACTAGGTCAAAGGTCAAGGTCACAGTGACTCGAAATAGTAAAATGGTTTCCGGATGATTACTCAAGAATGCTTAGGCCTAGGATCATGAAACTTCATAGGTACATTGATCATGACTGGAAGATGACCCCTGATTTTCAGGTCACTAGGTCAAAGGTCAAGGTCACAGTGACTTGAAACAGTACACAAATATAATATATAGTTAGCACTTGAAAAATGGATGATCTTGTAGAAATTTTATTGTTATTCAACATTATTTTTTCTATAGAAAAACAAACACAAACAAATCAAAGATTGTTCAATTATAACCTTTAATTAATATGACTCATCAAAAAGTCTTTTTTAATATAAATGTTAGCAAGGGTTCAGGGCTTCCCTCTGGGCTTAAATAAGTTGTCGCCACTTACTTTCACCCAGTATTTTTAATAATAACAGCACATTTAACGAATTCATTTATTAACATCACATTCAATAAGTTGTAAATCATGTTGATTGACACCTTCTTAGCAGCCTGCATATGTTGCCACAGTCTGGGTGCTTCAGCAGCTTTCTGGTAATCTGAGTTTAAATTGTCCTAAATGCACACAATGTCCTGACAGTTGGTTTCAAAGACCAAATGTTTTTTTTCGTGAATCACACAACGCATTTGAGTATTTTTTAATAAATATTTTAGTGAACAAATATGTTTTCATTGTTGCAACTTTATTAAATGTAATCAATATTTGTTGTAAGACATGAACTATTATATGTAATGTAGGAGTGTAGACTTGGTTTTTGTTGCAGAGTAACGTGTCATTTAAATAAAGGCAAGGCAATTGATTCAATTTATCAAGATGAATCTTTTTGTGTGATCAATGTGAATTAGCAAACATCGAAATGTTGAGATTTTTTTACTAATACTCAACTTTTGCACCTGTTTGAGATTAGCTATTGCAGGGGTAATTGTCATCTTCAATGATTGTATTAGTTTGAACTAGAACAGTGCTTTTATTAACCATATCTATATATATACCTCATGAACTCAAATAATACTAGTTGTGACTAGTCATTTCATGTGCAGATTCTCTGTGATCATGTCTTCTTAAAATTTAGCACTATTTAATAGTTTATGTTCAGATTGTAATTTTAATGTTTTCCCATTTAATATACATGTCACCATTTTTTATATTTACTAATACTGTAGAAAAGTGCTGCTGGATTCAGGTAAATATATAACTTTTTAAGTGGATTGGGTACGTTACTGGCCTCTAGTAAGTTGTTTTATGGTTCCGATTTATTGACAGATAATTTTTTGCTCAAATTGGAAAAGTACCTGTACCAGCCAAATAGGGAGACATTTGCCCGAAAAACCCTGAAATTGGGGAAATTATGACGCCTTTATATATTGGGAAATTGGTGCATTTGATTTTTGTGTTCAAAAACTTTTAAAATTGATAAAAAAAGTGTTGGCAAGATGTCAATATTATATTTACTTAGGTTCAAGCAATAGCGCTGCATAGGGAAACTAACTAAAGTTTGCATTTATAAAAAAAAAATTTGGAAACTTTCAATGGGGATTTTTTTTAAGCAATTGGGAAATTACAAGTTATTTCCAGATTGGGAAAGTGCCGTTTTTCAGTACGTAATGTAAAGAGCAAAAAAAATTGCTGATTGAATAATACCTTCAAATGTCTTTATGCACAATTAGGACGCCATTATTGATCAGTTCAATTTTGTTATTTAAAATATTTATATCTTTAAGACCCACAGAAACCAGCAGTGTTCAGAGAATTATTCTTTCTTTACAGGCAAAATGGAGAATGTAGAAGTTTCGCAGGGCAACACAGTGTTGTGGCTGTGGGGAGGAGCTGCTCCTACAGATGAACTTCAGGGTGCAGTGAAGTCCCTACAGGGTCGACTGGGGACAGGGCGAGTCCAGATGGAACATGTTCAGAGGCTTGCAATGGGTAAATAATTTATTTGATTTAGTAAATTTTTGTTAGGGGTATGCAGTTTATGCTTAAGTCCCAAAACAATTACGGTACTGGCCACAAGCTTTGGCAATCATCAAAGTGTCACCAGCCCAATAACAATTACGGTACTGGCCACAAGCTTTGGCAATCATCAAAGTGTCACCAGCCCAATAACAATTACGGTACTGGCCACAAGCTTTGGCAATCATCAAAGTGTCACCAGCCCAATAACAATTACGGTACTGGCCACAAGCTTTGGCAATCATCAAAGTGTCACCAGCCCAATAACAATTACGGTACTGGCCACAAGCTTTGGCAATCATCAAAGTGTCACCAGCCCAATTCAAGCAAATTAACAACAAATAGGTACTTGATCACAATTTTTCACTGGTCAAGACAGCCAGTTATTTGTATTTTTCCAGGACTTAATTTTTTTTTAGTGGCATTGTCCTAGTGCTAACTGGCTTTTGCGGAGTCTTGTTGTAAGTTTTTTCGTTGTATATTATTTGAATTGGAAAGTTTATCCCTTTAACTGATTTAATTCTATGGATTTTTTCCTATACTTAGAAGATCCCCAAATTATGGTATTTTTAAAATAAGTTCTGGACATGAATCTTTTATGGGATATGATTTTTTAATCTGTGAGAGCAATATTTATATGCTCCCGGTAGGGTGGCATAGCTGTCAGACTGTTCATCTGTCTGTCTGTCAGACTTTTCATTTCCCTGAGTTTTTTTTTATGTCCCCCAGTATATACTGTGGGAAATATTGTTTTTGCCCTGTGTGTTGGTTTGTTTGTTAGTTTGTTGGTTTGCGTCAAACTTTAACATTTGCCATAACTTTTGCAATATTGAAGATAGCAACTTGATATTTGGCATGCATGTGTATCTCATGGAGCTGCACATTTTGAATGGTGAAAGGTCAAGGTCAGATCATCCTTCAAAGTCAAAGGTCAAATATATGGGTCAAAATCACTAAACTTAAACATTTGCCATATCTTTTGCAATATTGGACATAGAAACTTCATATGCATGTGTATCTCATGGAACTGCACATTTTGAGTGGTGAAAGGTCAAGGTCATCCTTTAAGGTCAAAGGTCAAATATATGGGTCAAAATCTCTCATTTACTATACACTATAACTTCGTAACGACTTCTCAATGGTTTATTCAAAATACATTAGACATTGCAGTCCATGAGTACACATGTAAATGATGTACTAGTATATTGAATATATTTATACAAACAAATTGCATGCAAGTGGTCATCAATAAATACTAGTTCATGGCAAGATTGATCATATTCAAACTATATTTTGTTCTATACATACATTGTTAAAAGATACATGTATTTCAACATAATGTTAACGTAAAAAAGCGCTATTGACAGCGATAAGTCAACTTTTCTGACATGTATATAACTCAAAATAATATTTATGCCCCCTTCAAAGAAGAGGGGGTATATTGTTTTGCACATGTTGGTCGGTCCGTCCACCAGATGGTTTCCGGATGATAACTCAAGAAGGCGTAGGCCTAGGATCATGAAACTTCATAGGTACATTGATCATGACTGGCAGATGACCCCTATTGATTTTCAGGTCACTAGGTCAAAGGTTAAGGTCACAGTGACTCAAAACAGTAAAACAGTTTCCGGATGAAAACTCAAGAATGCTTAAGCCTAGTTATAGACATTTCTTGGAATAAATGCTTTATGAACATAAATTGCTAAATTTCTGTTGATTGTTTCGTTATCAGATTGCATTAACTCTATAAATTTTGGAATATTTTGTCTTTGGTCTTACATGAAGCTCATGCAGCTGAACCTATTAATTGGTGACATGTCAAGGTCATCCTTCAAGGTCATATACTTAAAAATGCCTATACTTTTTTAACTATTGTACATAGCATGTCAAACATTTGCCATAACTTTTGCAATATTGAACATAGCATCTTCATATTTGGCATGCATGTGTATCTCATGGAGCTGCATATTTTGAGAAATGAAAGGTCATGGTCATCCATCAAGGTCAAAGGTCAAATATATGGGTCAAAATCGCTCATTTAATATACACTACATTCTGGGGGCATAGTGTTTCTCAAACACATCTTGTTTATGCAATGATTTCAGATGTTGCGCTAATTTTTGATATACGAGTCATGACCTACAGATGAAGTATGAGTTTTGTTTGGTTCGATTGATTTTTGGATTAGTAATTGGCCTTGGACTTCTATAATAATGTTCTCTATAATAACCTTTTACTTGAGTTATTTTACCGAATATTTGAAATATTGAGCTTAATTTTGAGTCTACCTAAATGGCATACAGATGAAGTGCGAGTCTTGTTCCGGTCAATTTATGTTTGGCGAATATTTTTTTTCTTTTTAAATAGCTGCTGTGCGGCTTCAAAGTCCAGTTGCGGGCATTGCATTTCAAAAGCACAGGTTTTGTTTAATTCTCTCATTATTTAGATTCATATTTAACTATGTTGTGCATTTCATTAATACATGTTTTAGCAAATCATCACCCATCAAGTTTTCATGTTGCCATCTCCGGCCTTGTTCAGCCAAACACAGAGGTCATGTCAGGCGATACACTTGCGGAGGTTTGTCGAGTACTCAGACCAGATGGGAAACTTTACCTGGCTACCGTGGTAACAGGGATATCAAGCGATGAGAGCAAGGTGTCAGCAACCCAGAACGTCACATCTGCTTTGAAGCTGTCAGGATTTATAAATGTGTCACAGGTGTGCTCCATAAGTTAATATATCATATATTTATTTATTTATTACTTATTATTCTTACTGCATAGTATTTCTAAATGAATGATTTGGGAATCAACTCAGGTTTTGTTTTAGCATCCTGTATTTCTTAATGTTTAATCAGATATACTTTAACTTGTTTGGAAATGAGCCAAATTTCATCATGTTAAAATAGTTATCTTAGCTGTAACTCATGACCGTTTCTATACACTAATCTAGCACACAGCTGTATGAATGTTTCAGCCTAAGGTATGTGCACTGTCAGATGACCTGAAGCAGAGCCTGGGCAGTCAGTTCCCCAATCAGGATGTGTGCCTCATGGAGTTCTCAGCCAGCAAACCCAGCTACGAGGTTGGCTCCAGCTCACAGCTCAAACTATCATTTGCAAACAAGAAACAAGGTGAGGTGTAGCCCTGGGTTTATCACCCTATGAAAAACAAGAGATGTGTTTGTCAGAAACACAACGCTCCCTACTGCGCCGCTTTGAAGCCATATATTGTACCTTTGGCCTTGAAGGATGACCTTGACCTTTACCTTTCACCACTCAAAATGTGCAACTCTATGAGATACACATGCATGCCACATATGAAGTCGCTATCTTCAATAGTGCAAAAGTAATGGGCAATGTTAAAGTTTTCCGATGGACGCACAGACTGACGTTCTGACGAATAGTTCAACTGCTATATGCCACCCTACAGGGGCATTAAAATATCTCAAGATGTAAATTATAGTTCTCTTCCCTTTTGCCTTTGCAGTAGTGATAGTTCTCATCCATGCATCCTCTGCTTTAATCATAGTGCTCTAAAGTTCCCTCCTCTTCTGCATCTGTTTCCCTCTGCTTGATTGTCCTTTTGTTTTAATAAGTAAAATAAATAGGATTTCTTTTATTATTTAGGGGGACTTAATATTGTTCATTAAGTTCTCTTCAATTTAATCTTAGGGCTAATATATTTAACATTTGATAAAATATTTGATTGTTAATTAAATTGGATTTGTTCTCTCCTTCATTTCATAAAATGATATTATAGATGTAATCTAAAGGACCATGTATGCCAGTTGGCTTTATTGCAAATTTTAATAATATAGTCAATTATTTCAAATGAAAGTATTTATTAATTATAACCTATAATAGATACTAATTCAAACTAACAACTTAGAAATATACTAAAATTTCATTTACATTTGATCATCAAAATGAATAAAATAATAAAATTTTCTCAATGTTTTTTTGTGGTTACCATGTATTGGAAAAAATGTATTACTGTCAAAGTTAAATAGCACCAAGTTGAAAAGCCTGAATGGCCAAGCCTTTATTGCATTAGAATTTGCTGAAAGATGAATTTGGTTTATAGCTTTGAGCAGGTAATTTGTAAATTAAATTTAGCTCATCTGAGCAAAACATGCTCAAGGTGAGACTTTGTGATTGCCTTTGTGTGATGTTTGTCTTATGATGTCCGGCGTCATCAATTTAAATGTGAATGCTCTTGATGTCACATTTATTGTCTAATCTTTCATGAAACATGGTAAGAATATTAGTCCAAATGAAATCTCAACTGAGTATGAAATTGGGTCAAGTGAGGTAAAAAAAACTAGGTTCTTTCGTCAAAGATCAAAAATATTTGAAACACTTTAAGTCACATTTTTCTCCAATCTTCATGAAACCTGGTAAGAATATTTTGTTCTTATGGTATCTCTGCTAAGTTTAAAAATAGTTTAATAAAATGAAAAATATTGCTGCAAGCAGTAGGGGCAGTTTTCCTTGTATGGCTATTATTGAGCCTTGTTAACTCGCTGGAAATGGCAATTTTAGTCCACTCTTTATGAAACTTGGTCTGAACATTTGTCCTCATGATATCTCTGGTGAGTTTGAACCTGGGTCATTCGAGTTTAAAACCTAGTTCAATAGGTTTAAGTAAAGAAAAAGCAGGTTATTTCTCTCTAGTCATATTTCAAGTCAAATCTTCCTGATACTTGGACAGAGCATTTTTACATATCTCAGGTTAGAAAACAGACATGAGCAAATATTTATATCTTATAAAGTACTTTTATTATTCTGGACTCCACCTTCTCAGAATAGTTTAGTTCTTTTATGTCTCATACATGTGTGCTGTATAACCCATGGCCCTCTTGTTGTTGATTATATTTTTTATGCCCCTTGATCGAATGATTGGGGGCATATTGTTTTTGGCCTGTCTGTCTGTCTGTCTGTCTGTCATTCTGTCCCGAAACTTTAACCTTACAGTAAAGTTTTGCAATATTGAAGATAGCAACTTGATATTTGGCATGCATGTGTATCTCATGGAGCTGCACATTTTGAGTGGCGAAAGGTCATGGTCAAGGTCATCCTTCAAGGTCAAAAGCAAAAAAAATACAATCCAAAGCATCGCAATAGGGGCATTGTGTTTCTGACAAACACATCTCTTGTTTGATTATTTATTCCAAATATTGCCATGTTGCAGTACTGTGAACAAGTCATTTTTACTTGATAAATTATACATATTTTAGTTGGTCATCTCTGTTAGGCAGCTACAAAATAGCATTCAACTTCAGACTTTAAAGTGAACTTCTTTATGAAACAGTTTCATGGGGCTGCTTGGTTAGCGCAGTGGTAGGTATACACACACCTTAGCAACCTGGGTGCAATACCAGTTCCCGTATGCATGTGAGTTCGGCGTATGGCAACACTAGCTCACACCAAAATTCAAAATATCCTCAGTAAAAGAAACCCAACAAGCTGGAAATTGCAGCTATAAAGCCAAATTAGTCCCAACATTAGTGAGTCAAATAATTAATTTGAAACTAGTACTTTAACACTCTCTGGTTCTTCCATTTTGCAAACTTGTGCACAGAGGGACCTTGTAAGCTTTGAAATATGTTCAATTATAACAAGTAGAAATGCCTATAAAAGTACTGCATTATGTTTCAAGATGTTCCCCACACCAGTGGTAACTCAGCTGCAGTATGGAAGCTGTCAGCCATGGACATGGGTGATGATGACATAGATCTGGTGGATGATGATGAACTGCTGGATGAAGAAGACAGGAAAAAGCCTGACCCAGCTTCACTGAAAGGTACCTGTCCCTGTGAATATGAACATTTTAAAGCCAAGTTTTGATTGTAATTTTTGATATTTTACCATTGGAATCAAATAACAAATGTAATGCACTATCCCATTCTCAATAACTTTTGTTTCATGCAGAATGTTTGTAGTTTTTTTCTTTAAGTTTACTATGTTAAATTACATCGGTAACTTAGTTTACCCCATTCAGGACCCTGTCTATCACGGTGAATGTTTCTTGCAGGTGACTACACATATTATTCAGGCCAGTCTATTCAGGTTTATGATATCTTTAGCCTGACTCATTTAGCAGGCCAGTCGTTGAATTTGTACCTTTCTTTCAGCTTACTGTGGTGCAAAATAAGGCAAGTCTATTCCGATGTATCTTTTCTGGAGCTGACTGTCTAACATATTATTCATGCCAGTCTATTACAGTGTATGATTCTTTCAGCTGACTGTGAACAATATAACTCAGGCCAATCTATTACAGTGCATGATTCTTTCAGCTGACTGTGGAACATATACTTCATGCCAGTCTATTACCATGTATGATTCTTTCAGCTAACTATGAAACATATAACTCAGTCCAATCTATTACAGTGTATGATTCTTTCAGCTGACTGTGAAAAATATACCTCAGGCCAATCTATTACAGTGCATGATTCTTTCAGCTGACTGTGAAACATATACTTCGTGCAAGTCTATTACCATGTATGATTCTTTCAGCTAACTGTGAAACATATACTTCATACAAGTCTATTACGATGCATGATTCTTGCAGCTGACTGTGAAACATATAATTCAGGCCAGTCTATTACCACAAATGATTCTTGCAGCGGACTGCGGTACAGGAGATGGCAAGAAGAAAAAGGCATGTAAGAACTGCACATGTGGCCTGGCAGAGGAATTGGACGCTGAGGCAGGAAAGAATAAACCATCTGCGCCCACATCCTCATGTGGAAATGTAAGTGCTGAGATATCTGCTGGATTAGTCATATAAGTATACAATTGAAAAATTGGCTTTGAATTTAAGCTGCTAGTTATCTCTGCTAATGGCATCTTGTTGTCTTCAGAAAATTCTGATTATTGTTATACACATGTTTTGTGATTTTCTTTAAAAAAACACTTGCTGTCAGAGGAAACAAAAATACTGAAAATGCAAACATTACAAAAAAAAACTTCAAATCCATAAATAACCATAACAATGTATTTATAACTTTAAACACTTACTTTGGGAGAGTTGATCGTGTTGCATAAAATTTTAATATTTCAAAATATTTAAGTTAACTGGTATAGTTAAGTCATTCAATTGATATTTGTTATGTATGCATTACTTTGCCCTAAACAGTGTTACCTGGGTGACGCATTCCGGTGTTCAAGCTGCCCATACTTGGGTATGCCTGCATTCAAGCCTGGAGAGAAGATAGCCCTGTCAGACAGGCAACTGAAGGCAGACAGATAGTACTGTGTGCAGGAACAACAACTCTGTCTCCCTCTGTGATCTTGTTGTACTAGAGCTACTGATCCTGTAACGTTTTGTCACTTGGTGCAGAAAATTAAACAGTTTTTGAGAATTGGACCTTGTGAAAATATAGTAAGGAAAAATGTATTTTTTATGCTTTTTATTATGAACCTTGAACATGGCATTCCATGTACATTTCTTGTTTGATACTATTGTTTGCTTCCAATATGGGAGTTTAAGTTGAAAGAAGAAAAAACAACACTCCAGTGATAATGAAATGTAAACTTATTCAGGAGTTTTTATGAATTTTGAATTAGTGATCATGTGCGGTATATGCAGTATGTGTAATAAATTTATGTTTTGTGCTAGGATTTACTCATTGACTCTGCCTTCTTAGTATCCCAAGCCTGACAGTTGATCCTTTTCCTTAATATGAACTTTAAGTCTGAAGTTAAAATATTGTATGAGAAAAAATTTAATTATGTTTTCGTGAAGGGCTGCAGTGAGAAAATTTTTGATTTGTTTATTCATTTTTGCTCTTTTTGTAAAAACTAGTATAAAGGTTTTTTTAATACCCCCTTTACAAGAAAAGGGGTATATAGTTTTCGCACTGTCTGTCAGTCTGTCTGTCTGTCAGTCTGTCACACTTTTCGTGTCCGCTCTCTAATTCAAATAGTTTTTATCCGATCTTTACCCAAACTTGGTCAGAAGTTGTATCTTGACAATATCAAGGTCAAGTTCGAATATGGGTCATGCCCGGTCAAAAACTAGGTTACGGGGTCACTTAGTGCATTTCAAGAATTAAGCATGGTGTCCGCTCTCTAATTGAAGTTGTTTTCATCTGATCTGTACCAAACTTAGTCAAAAGTTGTATCAAGACAATATCTAGGTCAAGTTTGAATATGGGTCATGCCGGGTCAAAAACTAAGTCACAGGGTCACTTAGTGCATTTCAAAGATTTAGCATGGTGTCCGCTCTTTAATTGAAGTAGTTTTCATCTGATCTTTACCAAACTTGGTCAGAAGTTGTATCAAGACAATATCTAGGTCAAGTTCGAATATGAGTCATGCCGGGTCAAAAACTAGGTCACGGGGTCACTTAGTTCATTTCAAGGATTTAGCATGGTGTCTGCTCTCTAGTTTATGTGGCTTTCTGATTTATTTTGATATTCTAAGACATTGTTATGCCCTCAAAGGAGGGCATATAGTGATCGGACTGTCTGTTCGTCTGTCCGTCACACTTTGCGTTTAGATTTAAAAAAATGCTCATAACTTCTATGTTGCTTCAGATAGCAATTTCATATTTGGCATGCATGTGTATATGGACAAGGCCTGTCCATACGCACACAAATTTTGACCCCTGTGACTTTGACCTTGAACTTAGGGTCCGCATTTAGGTTTTGAAATCTGCGTTTAGGTTTCGACAAAAACCTCATAACTTCTACCAAGCGTTTATAGGGGGCATAAGTCATCCTATGGTGACAGCACTTGTTAGAGTCATGATAACCTTGCAATCGTTTTAAAGGGTAAAGCAATGATAAATTGTTTTTTAAATATAGATAGAACACAGAGAAGTATTGATTGTGTACTTCGAATTTTATAATCGTTATGCGTGTATTGATTAAATTAAAATGCTTAATGTGGCTTTTGGTAAGAATTTGGTGAAAAGTTTGGTACTCCCTTAATATTACAATAAAGGGGTATTGACTCCAATATGGACAGGACAAATATTCATCTCAGTCTTAAAGAAAAGAGTAAATACTAAATAAACAATTGTTATCTATTACTTATTTTGCTGTTTTACTCAATCTCTATTAGTAACGTAAGTTATGAGACAGTAATTTTCAAATTAAACAAGTGCTGTTAAAATAGTTATTGTTAGCTCATCTATTTTTAAAAAAAATAAATATGAGCAATCGTCATCACCTTGGCGTCGGCGTCTGGTTTAGTTTTGCGTTTAGGTCCACTTCTCATAAAGTATCAATGCTATTGCATTCAAAATTGGTACACTTACTAACTATCATAAGGGGACTGGGCAGGCAAAGTAAGATAACTCTGGCTTTCATTTTGACAAAATTATGTGCCCTTTTTATACTTAGAAAATTTTTAATTTTGGTTACGTTTTGTGTTTAGGTCCATTTTTTTCCTGAAGTATCAAAGCTATTGCTTTCATACTTGCAACACTTACTAACTATTGTAAGGGGACTGTACAGGCAAAGTTATGTAACTCTGACTGGCCTTTTGACGGAATTGTGGGCCCTTGATACTTGAACATTTGGTTAAGTTTTGTGTTTTGGTCCACTTAACCCCTAAAGTATCATAGATATTGCTTTCATACTTGGAACACTCGCAAACTATCATAAGGGGACAGTAAAGGACAAGTTGCATAACTCTGGCTGTCATTTTTACGGAATTATGGCCCTTTTTGACTTAATAACTTTGAATTTATGGTTACATTTTGTGTTTAGATCCACTTTACTTCTAAAGTATCAAGGCTATTGCTTTTAAACTTCAAATACTTTCATGCTATCATGAGAGTACGTTACCTGGCAAGTTGAATTTTACCTTAAATTTTGCTAAAATTGGCATTACTTTTTTATTTATGATTAGATTCGATTGATACTTTGACAAAACAACTCTTTCCTGACATACCACTATTAACTCCACCCAAACCATCCCCCACGCCCCCCCCGAATCCCCCCCCCGAATCCCCCCCCCCCGAATCCCTCCTCAATCCCCCCATTATTTTATTTTTTTAATTAAAGATCATCTAATAAATGACCACCACACCCTCACACTATACCCCCCCCCACCCCCCACCCCAAAACAATAATTTGTATGCCCCCGGTAGGGTGGCATATAGCAGTTGAAATGTCCGTCAGTATGTCCGTCAGTCTGCGTCAGTCTGTCTGTCCGTCTGAAAAAAACTTTAACATTGGCCATAACTTTTTCACTTTTAAGATAGCAACTTGATATTTGGCATGCATGTGTATCTCATGGAGCTGAACATTTTGAGTGGTGAAAGGTCATGGTCATCCTTCAAGGTCAAATGTCAAATTTATGGTGTCTGTCCGTCCGAAAACTTTAACATTGGCCATAACTTTTTCAATATTGAAGATAGCAACTTGATATTTGGCATGCATGTGTATCTCATGGAGCTAAACATTTTGAGTGTTGAAAGGTGAAGGTCATCCTTCAAGGTCAAATGTACAATATATGGCGTCTGTCCGTCCGAAAACTTTAACATTGGCCATAACTTTTTATGTCCCCCACCCACTATAGTTGGGGACATATTGTTTTTGCCCTGTCTGTCTGTTGGTCTGTTTGTCTGTTTGCTCCAACTTTGACATTCTCAATAATTTTTTCAATATTCAAGATAGCAACTTGATATTTGGTATGCATGTGTATCTCATGGAGCTGCACATTTTGAGTGGTGAAAGGTCAAGGTCATCCTTCAAGGTCAGAGGTCAAATATATGTGGCCAAAATTGCTTATTTTTAGCTCATCTATTTTTTGAAAAAAAATTATGAGCTATTGTCATCACCTTGGCGTCGGCGTTGGCGTGGCGTTGGCGTTGGCGTTGGCGTTGGCGTCGGCGTCCGGTTAAGTTTTGCGTTTAGGTCCACTTTTCTCAGAAAGTATCAATGCTATTGCATTCAAACTTGGTACACTTACTTACTATCATGAGGGGACTGGGCAGGCAAAGTTAGATAACTCTGGCGTGCATTTTGACAGAATTATGTGCCCTTTTTATACTTAAAAATTGAAAATTTTGGTTAAGTTTTGCGTTTAGTTCCACTTTTCTCAGTAAGTATCAATGCTATTGCATTCAAACTTGGTACACTTACTTACTATCATGAGGGGACTGGGCAGGCAAAGTAAGATAACTCTGGCATGCATTTTGACAGAATTATGTGCCCTTTTTATACTTAGAAAATTGAAAATTTTGGTTAAGTTTTGTGTTTAGGTCCATTTTATTAGCTCATCTATTTTTTGAAAAAAATTATGAGCTATTGTCATCACCTTGGCGTCGGCGTCGGCGTTGGCGTTGGCGTCGGCGTCCGGTTAAGTTTTTCGTTTAGGTACACTTTTCTCATAAAGTATCAATGCTATTGCATTCAAACTTGGTACACTTACTTACTATCATGAGGGGACTGGGCAGACAAAGTTACATAATTCTGGCTTGCATTTTGACAGAATTATGTGCCCTTTTTATACTTGAAAATTGAAATTTTTTGTTAAGTTTTGTGTTATAAATCCACTTTTTTACTAAAGTATCAAAGCTATTGCTTTCATACTTGCATCACTTACTAACTATCGTAAGGGGACTGAGCAGCAAAACTTAGGTAGCTCTGACTGGCATTTTGACGGAATTATGTGCCCTTTTTGTACTTAGAAAATTGATAATTTGGTTAAGTTTTGTATTAAGGTCCACTTTTTTCCTAAAGTATCAAAGCCATTGCTTTCATACTTGCGACACTTACTAACTATCGTAAGGGGACTGTGCATGCAAAGTTATGTAACTCTGACTGGCATTTTTACATAATTATGTGCCCTTTTTATACTTAGAAAATTGAAATTTTCATTCAGTTTTGTGTTTTAGGTCCACTTTTTTCTTAAAGTATCAAAAGCCATTGCTTTCATACTTGCAACACTTACTAACTATCGTAAGGGAACGTTGCAGGCAAAGTTATGTAACTCTGACTGGCATTTTGACATAATTATTGGCCCTTTATACTTGAAAATTTGGTTAGGTTTTGTGTTTTGGTCCACTTTACCCCTAAAGTATCATACATATTGCTTTCATACTTGGAACACTTACTTACTATCATGCGGGGACTGGGCTGGCAAAGTTTGATAACTCTGGTGTGCATTTTGACACAATTATGTGCCTTTTTTATACTTAAAAAATTGAAAATTTGGTTACGTTTTGTGTTAAGGTCATTTTATTCCCTAACTATTAAACCTATTGCATTCAAACTTGGTACACTAACTAACTATCATGAGGGGACTGTTAACACAAAGTTAGATAACTCTGGCGTGCATTTTGACAGAATTATGTGCCCTATTTATACTTAAAAATTGAAAATTTTGTTAAGTTTTGTGTTTAGGTCCACTTTATTCCTACAGTATCAAACTATTGCTTTCATACTTGCGACACTTACTAACTATCATTCGGGGACTGTGCAGGCAAAGTTATGTAACTCTGACTGGCATTTTGACAGAATTATGGCCCCTTTATAGTAAGAAAAATTGAAAATTTTCTTTAAGTTTGTTGTTTGGGGTCCACTTTACTCCTGAAGCATAATAGCTAATTGCTTTCGCGACGTGGAACACTCACAGCTATCATTAGGGGGGACTGTACTGGTCAAGTGTGCTATTTATTATGCCCCCCTTCGAAGAAGAGGTGGTATAATTTGCTTTGCTCATGTCGGTCTGTCGGTCGGTCGGTCCCGTCCACCAGGTGGTTTCTGGATGATAACTCAACGCTAGGGCCTAGGGAATCCATGAAACTTGCATAGGTACATTGATCATGACTCGCAAATGACAACCTATTGATTTTGAGGTCACTAGGTCAAAGGTCATGGTCACGTGACCCAAAATAGTAAAATGGTCCTCCGGATGATAAATCAAAAAAACACTTAGGCCTAGTACCATGAAACGTCATAGGCAAATTGATCATGACTCGCAGATTACCCCTATTTATTTTCAGGTCACTAGGTCAAGGTCAGGTCAAAGTGACCCTAAATAGTAAAATGATTTCAGGATGATAACTCAAGAACGCTTAGGCCTAGGATCATGAAACTTGATAGGTATAGTTGATCATGACTCACAGATGACCCCTATTGATTTTCAGGTCACTAGGTCAAAGGTCAAGGTCACAGTGACCCGAAATAGTAACATGGTTTCCGGATGATAACTCACGAACGCTTATGCTTAGGATCATGAAACTTCGTACGTACATTGATAATGGCTTGACAGATGACCCCTATTGATTTTCAGTTCACTAGGTCAAAGGTCACGGTGACCCAAAATAGTAAAATGGTTCCGGATGAAAACTCAAGAACGCTTATGTCTAGGATCATTAAACTTCATAGGTGCATTGATCATGACTCACAGATGACCCCTATTTATTTTCAGGTCGCTAGGTCAAAGGTCAAGGTCACGGTTACCCGAAATAGTAAAATGGTTTCTGGATGATAACTCAAGAACACTTTTGCCTACGTTCACGAAACTTGATAGGTACATTGATCATGACTCGCAGTTGACCCCTATTGATTTTCAAATCACTATATCAAAGGTCAGGTCCAGGTGACCTGAAATAGTAAAATGGTTTCTGGATGATAACTCAAGAACGCTAATAGCTATGATCATGAAACTTCATAGTTACATTGATCATTACTTGCAGATGACTCCTATTGATTTTGAGCTCACTAGTCAAAGGTCAAGGTCATGGTGACCCGAAATAGTAATATGGTTTCCGGATGATAACTCAAGAAGGCTTATGCCTAGGATCATGAACTTCATAGGTACATGGATCATGACTCGCAGATGACACCTATCGATTTTGAGGTCACTAGGTCAATGGTCAAGTTCACGGTGACCCGAACTAGTAAAATGGTTTCCGGATGATAACTGAAGAACGCTTATTCCTAGGATCATGAAACTTGATATGTAGATAGATCATGACTCGCACATGACCCCTATCGATTTTCAGGTCACTAGGTCAAAGGTCAAGGTTACGGTGACCTGAAATAGTAAATGGATTCCAGATGATAACTCAAGAACGCTTAGGGCTAGGATCATGAAATCTGATAGGTAGATTGATCATGACTCACAGATGACTCCCATCGATTTTCAGGTCACTAGGTCAAAGGTCAAGGTCACAGTGACAAAAAATATTCACACAATGGCTGTCACTACAACGGAGAGCCCATATTGGGGGCATGCATGTTTACAAACAAACAGCCCTTATTTTCTAAAGTATCAAGGCTATTGCTTTAAAGATTAATATACTTTCTTACTATTATGACGTTACTGTACAGGCAAGTTTAATTTTACCTTGCCATAAAATTACCTTGACTCTCCAGTCAACTATGAATACCTTCAAAAATTGCCAGAACTTCTTTATTTATGATCATATTTGATTCATGCTTTCACAAAACAACCTTTACCTTGTATACCACAATACACTCCACCCAACCATCCCCCACGCCGCCCAGAATCACCCATCACCCCCCACCCCCCCAAAAAAAATTGTTTTTTTCCTTTTTGTCTTTTTTTTTAAGTATCACCTAATATATGACCACCCCCACACTATAACCACCTCTCCACTCAACCTCCCCCCTTGGCCCTGGCCCCCCCCCCCCCAATTTTTTTTAAAACATGCTTTTAAAAAATAAAATATTTTTATTACTTTATTTTTTTTAAATTATGTCAAACATTCCATCCACCAATAATACCCCAACCCCCAAACACATTTAAAAAATAATAATGTACCCCTCCCGCTATTTTAAAATCGTGGTTTTGCAAGCCTGAATAGCGCTGCGTTTTACGTGTAATCCGGCTTTTAAATGTGGTGGATAAGTAATCCCGCTTTGAAACACATTTCGTCATTGCGGCACCCCCCCGGTAAGTCGAGCATGTTTATTTATTCAATATACATCTCACAATTCCAATACTTTTCCCCAAATATTGATAAAATAACTTCTTCCTATCACTATCAGTTGTTATGTACGACAGTGGACGGAACAAACAGTTTTCCATCCCATAATAATTCTCTCTGTTGACAGTGGTTTTGTATCACGAAGCATGAGCAAGCTCCTCCCCTGCAAAACGTTTTATACCTGTTTCTATAAAATTTGTATAAATGTCCTGAACAAATTACTAAAAGTGTTCTGGAATCATCCTTTTAATGTTCTAAAATCATTTGAGAGCAGTTGTTGAACATTAAATTAGAAAAATAATAGAACAAATGTTCTAAAACAGTTCTGACGGTTTGTTCTAGAACAAATATTGAACCATTGTTCTATAAATATCCCAGATTTGTTCATGTAATAAATTTCCATAACTGTTTTTAGAACAATTGTTCTAGAAATTTGTCTCGTGTAACATTTAACAACTGTTCCTTAATATTCTAACACATCTTCAGTATTTACAGAACAGTTCTATTCGGTATGTTCCAGTACAATTCAATAATGTTTTAGAACAGTTCCAAAGTTTGCTTCAGATAAGTCTGTCACAAATGTTTTAGAACAGTTCTAAGATGTCCTTGATCATTCTAGGACTTGTTCCACTCAGAACTTGTAGCAGAGAACTGTTCATCGGGAATTATTTTGCCCAACCTGGTGGAAAGTTGACCAGAACTTACTTTTTTTTTTAAATCAGATTTATTTACAGGTCCTACTGGCCTCTTCATGAGGTCTTTGAGGTCCGACCTGAAAACCAGACCTTACATTATTAAATAAAGTTTATATAAGAAAATATATAAACTTTATTAACTACAATATATACTTCAAATAATACACAATTAGAAAATAAGATTATATGGTCAACCCAACATATATATAAACAATAAGTATAATTAAATCTAAGAAGAACATTTTAAAGGGAGGTAATATCATATCACCCTGTCACATATTTATTTTTCAATATGTAGAACAAGTGTAGAACAATTGTAGACCTTGGTTCTATATTGGTTCTATATGTTGTTTTTTTCCCATTAGAACTTTTGTAGAACTAACTGCTTCTTAAAGAATTTTAAAAATGGGTTTGTAGAACTACTTTTCTACAAATTCATTGAATTTATTTTGTCCTTGAAATATTCTAAAAATGTTCTTGAATATTATTGGAACAGTTTTAGAACTAAGCCATGTTCCACAAATGTTCTGATT